>NC_064641.1:968588983-968889501 GCF_023864345.2 Schistocerca serialis cubense
ACATACACATTGACGAAGAAACACTGAAATTAGATCGGAATTAAATTAAAAAGGCTCAATGCCGCCTTAAGTGCAAGAAGAGTGAGACTCCATATAGTCTGTGCTTTGATCCTTTCCTGTGAGACCAATACTAGTTTCCGATACACCACTGCAATTTCAATGTAATCCTTGGACCTTCTGATTGACGATGAAACACAGAGATCGCATCGGAATTAAATACAAAAGGCACAATGCCTCCATAAGTACAAGAATAGAGACTCTTCTAACAGTCGGTGTTTTGAGCACTCCCTGTGAGACCAGTATTAGTTTGCGATACACCACTGCAGGTTCAATGCATTCCTTGGACATTCAGATTGACGATGAAACACAGAAATCGCATCGGAATTAAATACAAAAGGCTCAATGACGACTTAAGTGCAAGAAGAGTGAGACTTCTTATAGTCTGTGCTTTGATCCTTTCCTGTGAGACCAGTATTAGTTTCCGATACACCACTGCAATTTCAATGGAATCCTGGAACCCTCACATTGACGATGAAACACAGAAATCGCATCGGAATTAAAAACAAAAGGCACAATGACTCCATAAGTACAAGAATAGAGACTCTTCTTACAGTCGCTGTTTCGAGCACTCCCTGTGAAACCAGTATTAGTTTGCGATACACCACTGCAGGTTCAATGCATTCCTTGGACCGTCTGATTGACGATGAAAGACAGAAATCGCATCGGAATCAAATACAAAAGGCTCAATGCCGACTTAAGTGCAAGAAGAGTGAGACTTCTTATAGTCTGTGCTTTGATCCTTTTCTGTGAGACCAGTATTAGTTTCCGATACACCACTGCAGGTTCTATGTATTCCTGTGACCTTCATATAGACGATGAAACACAGAAATCGCATCGGAATTAAATACAAAAGGCACAATGCCTCCATAAGTACAAGAATAGAGACTCTTCTTACAGTCGGTGTTTTGAGCACTCCCTGTGAGACCAGTATTAGTTTGCGATACACCACTGCAGGTTCAATGTATTCCTTGGACATACACATTGACGATGAAACACTGAAATTAGATCGGAATTAAATAAAAAAGGCTCAATGCCGCCTTAAGTGCAGGAAGAGTGAGACTTCTTATAGTCTGTGCTTTGATCCTTTCCTGTGAGACCAGTATTAGTTTCCGATTCACCACTGTAATTTCAATGTAATCCTTCGACCTTCACATTGACGATGAAACACAGAGATCGCATCGGAATTAAATACAAAAGGCACAATGCCTCCATAAGTACAAGAACAGAGACTCTTCTTACAGTTGGTGTTTGAGCACTCCCTGTGAGGCCAGTATTAGTTTCCAATACACCACTGCAATTTCAATGTAATCCTTGGATCGTCACATTGACGATGACACACAGAAATCGCATCGGAATTAAATACAAAAGGCACAATGCCTCGATAAGTACAAGAATAGGGACTCTTCTTACAGTCGGTGTTTTGAGCACTCCCTGTGAGACCAGTATTAGTTTCCGATACACCACTGCAATTTCAATGTAATCCTTGGACCTTCACATTGACGATCAAACACAGAGATCGCATCGGAATTAAATACAAAAGGCACAATGCCTCCATAAGTACAAGAATTGAGACTCTTCTTACAGTCGGTGTTTTGAGCACTCCCTGTGACACCAGTATTAGTTTGCGATACACCACTGCAGTTTCAATGTATTCCCTGACATACACATTGACGATGAAACACTGAAATTAGATCAGAATTACATAAAAAAGGCTCAATGCCGCCTTAAGTGCAAGAAGAGTGAGACTTCTTATAGTCTGTGCTTTAATTCTTTCCTGTGAGACCAGTATTAGTTTCCGATACACCACTGCAGGTTCTATGTATTCATTGGACCTTCACATTGACGATGAAACACAGAAATCGCATCGGAATTAAATACAAAAGGCACAATGCCTCCATAAGTACAAGAATAGGAACTCTTCTTACAGCCGGTGTTTGAGCACTCCCTGTGAGACCAGTATTAGTTTCCGATACACCACTGCAGGTTCATTGTAATCCTTGGACCTTCACATTGACGATGAAACACAGAAATCGCATCGGAATTAAATACAAAAGGCACAATGCCTCCATAAGTACAAGAATAGAGACTCTTCTAACAGTCGGTGTTTTGAGAACTCCCTGTGAGTCCAGTATTAGTTTCCGATACACCACTGCAATTTCAATGTAATCCTTGGACCTTCACATTGACGATGAGACACAGAGATCGCATCGGAATTAAATACAAAAGGCACAATGCCTCCATAAGTACAAGAATAGAGACTCTACTTACAGTCGGTGTTTTGAGCACTCCCTGTGAGACCAGTATTAGTTTGCGATACACCACTGCAGGTTCAATGTATTCCAGGACATACACATTGACGATGAAACACTGAAATTAGATCGGAATTAAATAAAAAAGGCTCAATACCGCCTTAAGTGCAAGAAGAGTGTGACTTCTTATAGTCTGTGCTTTAATCCTTTCCTGTGAGACCAGTATTAGTTTCCGATACACCACTGCAGGTTCTATGCATTCCTTGGACCTTCACATTGATGATGAAACACAGAAATCGCATTGGAATTAAATACAACAGGCACAATGCCTCCATAAGTACAAGAATAGGAACTCTCCTTACAGTCGGTGTTTTGAGCACTCCCTGTGAGACCAGTATTAGTTTCCGATACACCACTGCAGGTTCAATGTAATCCTTGGACCTTCACATTGACGATGAAACACAAAAAATCGCATCGGAGTTAAATACAAAAGGCAAAATGCCTCCATAAGTACAAGAATAGAGACTCTTCTTACAGTCGGTGATTTGAGCACTCCCTGTGAGACCAGTATTAGTTTGCGATACAGCACTGCAGGTTCAATGTATTCCTTGGACATACACATTGACGATGAAACACTGAAATTAGATCGGAATTAAATAAAAAAGGCTCAATGCCGCCTTAAGTGCAAGAAGAGTGAGACTTCTTATAGTCTGTGCTTTGATCCTTTCCTGTGAGACCATTATTAGTTTCCGATACACCACTGCAATTTCAATGTAATCCTTGGACCTTCACATTGACGATGAAACACAGAGATCGCATCGGAATTAAATACAAAAGGCACAATGCCTCCATAAGTACAAGAATAGAGACTCCTCTTACAGTCGGTGTTTTGAGCACTCCCTGTGAGACCAGTATTAGTTTGCGATACACCACTGCAGTTTCAATGCATTCCTTGGACCTTCAGATTGACGATGAAACACAGAAATCGCATCGGAATTAAATACAAAAGGCTCAATGCCGACTTAAGTGTAAGAAGAGTGTGACTTTTTATAGTCTGTGCTTTGATCCTTTCTGTGAGACCAGTATTAGTTTCCGATACACCACTGCAGGTTCTATGTATTCCTTGGACCTTCACATTGACAATGAAACACAGAATTCGCATCGGAATTAAATATAAAAGGCACAATGCCTCCATAAGTACAAGAATGGAGACACTTCGTACAGTCGGTGTTTTGCGCACTCCCTGTGACACCAGTATTAGTTTGCGATACACCACTGCAGGTTCAATGTATTCCTTGGACATACACATTAACGATGAAACACTGAAATTAGATCGGAATTAAATAAAAAAGGCTCAATGCCACCTTAAGTGCAAGAAGAGTGAGACTTCTTATAGTCAGTGCTTTGATCCTTTCCTGTGAGACCAGTATTAGTTTCCGATACACCACTGCAAGTTCATTGTAATCCTTGGACCTTCACATTGACGATGAAACACAGAAATCGCATCGGAATTAAATACAAAAGGCACAATGCCTCCATAAGTACAAGAATAGAGACTCTTCTTACCGTCGGTGTTTTGGGCACTCCCTGTGAGACCAGTATTAGTTTCCGATACACCACTGCAATTTCAATGTAATCCTTGGACCTTCACATTGACGATGAAACACAGAAATCGCATCGGAATTAAATACAAAATGCACAATGCCTCCATAACTACAAGAATAGAGACTCTTCTTACAGTCGGTGTTTTGAGTATTATCTGTGAGACCAGTATTAGTTTGCGATACACCACTGCAGGTTCAATGCATTCCTTGGACCTTCAGATTGACGATGAAACACAGAAATCGCATCGGAATCAAATACAAAAGGCTCAATGCCGACTTAAGTGCAAGAAGAGTGAGACTTCTTATAGTCTGTGCTTTGATCCTTTCCTCTGAGACCAGTATTAGTTTCCGATACATCACTGCAGGTTCTATGTATTCCTTGGACTTTCACATTGACGATGAAACACTAAAATTAAATGGGAATTAAATAAAAAAGACTCAATGCCGCCTTAAGTGCAAGAAGAGTGAGACTTCTTATAGTCAGTGCTTTGATCCTTTCCTGTGAGACCAGTATTAGTTTCCGATACACCACTGCAAGTTCATTGTAATCCTCGGACCTTCACATTAACGATGAAACACAGAAGTCGCATCGGAATTAAATACAAAAGGCACAATGCCTCCATAAGTACAAGAATAGAGATTCTTCTTACAGTCGGTGATTTGAGCACTGCCTGTGAGACCAGTATTAATTTGCGATACACCACTGCAGGTTCAATGTATTCCTTTTACATACACATTGACGATGAAACACTGAAATTAGATCGGAATTAAATAAAAAAGGCTCAATGCCGCCTTAAGTGCAAGAAGAGTGAGACTTCTTAGAGTCTGTGCTTTGATCCTTTCCTGTGAGACCAGTATTAGTTTCCGATACACCACTGCAATTTCAATGTAATCCTTGGACCTTCACATTGACGATGAAACACAGAAATCGCATCGGAATTAAATACAAAAGGCACAATGCCTCCATGAGTACAAGAATAGAGACTCTTCTTACAGTCGGTGTTTTGAGCACTCCCTGTGAGACCAGTATTAGTTTGCGATACACCACTGCAGTTTCAATGTATTCCTTGGACATACACATTGACGATGAAACACTGAAATTAGATTGGAATTAAATAAAAAAGACTCAATGCCGCCTTAAGTGCAAGAAGAGTGAGACATCTTATAGTCTGTGCTTTGATCCTTTCCTGTGAGACCAGTATTAGCTTCCGATACACCACTGCAATTTCAATGTAATCCTAGGACCTTCACATTGACGATGAAACACAGAAATCGCAACGGAATTAAATACAAAAGGCACAATGCCTCCATAAGTACAAGAATAGAAACACTACTTACAGTCGGTGTTTTGAGCACTCCCTGTGAGACCAGTATTAGTTTGCGATAGACCACTGCATTTTTAATGTATTCCTTCGACAAACACATAGACGATGAAACACTGAAATTAGATCGAAATTAAATAAAAAAGGCTCAATGCCGCCCTAAGTGCAAGAAGAGTGAGACTTCTTAGAGTCTGTGCTTTGATCCTTTCCTGTGAGACCAGTATTAGTTTCCGATACAACACTGCAGGTTCAATGTATTCCTTGGGCCTTCACATTGACGATGAAACACAGAAATCGAATCGGGATTAAATACAAAAGGCACAATGCCGACTTAAGTGCAAGAAGATTGAGACTTCTTAGAGTCTGTGCATTGATCCTTTCCTGTGAGACCAGTATTAGTTTCCGATACACCACTGCGGATTCTATGTATTCTTTGGACCTTAACATTGACGATGAAACACAGATATCGCATCGGGATTAAATACAAAAGGCACAATGCCTCCATAAGTACAAGAATAGAGACTCTTCTTACAGTCAGTGTTTTGAGCACTCCATGTTAGACCAGAATTAGTTTGCGATATACCACTGCAGGTTCAATGTATTCCTTGGAAATACAAATTGACGATGGAACACTGTAATTAGATCGGAATTAAATAAAAGAGGCTCAATGCCGCCTTAAGTGCAAGAAGAGTGAGACTTCCTAGAGTCTGTGCTTTTATCCTTTCCTGTGAGACCAGTATTAGTTTCCGATACACCACTGCAATTTCAATGAAATCCTTGGACCTTCACATTGACGATGAAACACAGAAATCGCATCGGAATTAAATAAAAAAGGCACAATGCCGACTTAAGTGCAAGAAGAGTGAGACTTCTTAGAGTCTGTGCATTGATCCTTTCCTGTGAGACCAGTATTAGTTTGCGATACACCACTGCAATTTCAATGAAATCCTTGGACCTTCACATTGACGATGAAACACAGAGATCGCATCGGAATTAAATACAATAGGCACAATGCCTCCATAAGTACAAGAATAGAGACTCTTCTTACAGTCGGTGTTTTGAGCACTCCCTGTGAGAACAGTATTAGTTTGCGATACACCACTGCAGGTTCAATGTATTCCTTGGACTTTCACATGACGATGAAACACAGAAATCGCATCGGAATTAAATACAAAAGGCACAATGCCGACTTAAGTGCAAGAAGAGTGAGACTACTTAGAGTCTGTGCATTGATCCTTTCCTGTGAGACCAGTATTAGTTTGCGATACACCACTGCAATTTCAATGAAATCCTTGGACCTTCACATTGACGATGAAACACAGAGATCGCATCGGAATTAAATACAATAGGCACAATGCCTCCATAAGTACAAGAATAGAGACTCTTCTTACAGTCGGTGTTTTGAGCACTCCATGTGAGACCAGTATTAGTTTGCGATATACCACTGCAGGTTCAATGTATGCCTTGGAAATACACATTGACGATGAAACACTGAAATTAGATCGGAATTAAATAAAAAAGGCTCAATGCCGCTTTAAGTGCAAGAAGAGTGAGACTTCTTATAGTCTGTGCTTTGATCCTTTCCTGTGAGACCAGTATTAGTTTCCGATACACCACTGCAGGTTCTATGTATTCCTTGGACCTTCACATTGACGATGAAACACAGAAATCGCATCGGAATTAAATACAAAAGGCACAATGCCTCCGTAAGTACAAGAATAGAGACTCTTCTTACAGTCGGTGTTTTGAGCACTCCCAATGAGACCAGTATTAGTTTCCGATACAGCACAGCAATTTCAATGTAATCCTTGCACCTTCACATTGACGATGAAACACAGAAATCGCATCGGAATTAAATAGAAAAGGCACAATGCCGACTTAAGTGCAAGAAGAGTGAGACTTCTTAGAGTCTGTGCATTGATCCATTCCTGTGAGACCAGTATTAGTTTGCGATACACCACTGCAATTTCAATGAAATCCTTGGACCTTCACATTGACGATGAAACACAGAGATCGCTTCGGAATTAAATACAATAGGCACAATGCCTCCATAAGTACAAGAATAGAGACTCTTGTTACAGTCGGTGTTTTGAGCACTCCATGTGAGACCAGTATTAGTTTGTGATATACCACTGCAGGTTCAATGTATTCCTTGGAAATACACATTGACGATGAAACACTGAAATTAGATCGGAATTAAATAAAAAAGGCTCAATGCCGCCTTAAGTGCAAGAAGAGTGAGACTTCTTATAGTCTGTGCTTTGATCCTTTCCTGTGAGACAAGTATTAGTTTCCGATACACCACTGCAATTTCAAAGTAATCCTTGGACCTTCACATTGACGATGAAACACAGAGATCGCATCGGAATTAAATACAATAGGCACAATGCCTCCATAAGTACAAGAATAGAGACTCTTCTTACAGTCGGTGTTTTGAGCACTCCCTGTGAGAACAGTATTAGTTTGCGATACACCACTGCAGGTTCAATGTATTCCTTGGACTTTCACATGACGATGAAACACAGAAATCGCATCGGAATTAAATACAAAAGGCACAATGCCGACTTAAGTGCAAGAAGAGTGAGACTACTTAGAGTCTGTGCATTGATCCTTTCCTGTGAGACCAGTATTAGTTTGCGATACACCACTGCAATTTCAATGAAATCCTTGGACCTTCACATTGACGATGAAACACAGAGATCGCATCGGAATTAAATACAATAGGCACAATGCCTCCATAAGTACAAGAATAGAGACTCTTCTTACAGTCGGTGTTTTGAGCACTCCATGTGAGACCAGTATTAGTTTGCGATATACCACTGCAGGTTCAATGTATGCCTTGGAAATACACATTGACGATGAAACACTGAAATTAGATCGGAATTAAATAAAAAAGGCTCAATGCCGCTTTAAGTGCAAGAAGAGTGAGACTTCTTATAGTCTGTGCTTTGATCCTTTCCTGTGAGACCAGTATTAGTTTCCGATACACCACTGCAGGTTCTATGTATTCCTTGGACCTTCACATTGACGATGAAACACAGAAATCGCATCGGAATTAAATACAAAAGGCACAATGCCTCCGTAAGTACAAGAATAGAGACTCTTCTTACAGTCGGTGTTTTGAGCACTCCCAATGAGACCAGTATTAGTTTCCGATACAGCACAGCAATTTCAATGTAATCCTTGCACCTTCACATTGACGATGAAACACAGAAATCGCATCGGAATTAAATAGAAAAGGCACAATGCCGACTTAAGTGCAAGAAGAGTGAGACTTCTTAGAGTCTGTGCATTGATCCATTCCTGTGAGACCAGTATTAGTTTGCGATACACCACTGCAATTTCAATGAAATCCTTGGACCTTCACATTGACGATGAAACACAGAGATCGCTTCGGAATTAAATACAATAGGCACAATGCCTCCATAAGTACAAGAATAGAGACTCTTGTTACAGTCGGTGTTTTGAGCACTCCATGTGAGACCAGTATTAGTTTGTGATATACCACTGCAGGTTCAATGTATTCCTTGGAAATACACATTGACGATGAAACACTGAAATTAGATCGGAATTAAATAAAAAAGGCTCAATGCCGCCTTAAGTGCAAGAAGAGTGAGACTTCTTATAGTCTGTGCTTTGATCCTTTCCTGTGAGACAAGTATTAGTTTCCGATACACCACTGCAATTTCAAAGTAATCCTTGGACCTTCACATTGACGATGAAACAGAGAGATCGCATCGGAATTAAATACAAAAGGCACAATGCCTGCATAAGTACATGAATAGAGACTCTTCTTACAGTCGGTGCTTTGAGCACTCCCTGGGAGACCAGTATTAGTTTGCGATACACCACTGCAGGTTCAATGTATTCCTTGGACATACACATTGACGATGAAACACTGAAATTAGATAGAAATTAAATAAAAAAGGCACAATGCCTCCATAAGTACAAGAATAGAGACTCTTCTTACAGTCGGTGTTTTGAGCACTGCCTGTGAGACCAGTATTAGTTTGCGATACACCACTGCAGGTTCAATGTATTCCTTGGGCATACACATTGACGATGAAACTCTGAAATTAGATCGGAATTAAATAAAAAAGGCTCAATGCCGCCTTAAGTGCAAGAAGAGTGAGACTTCTTAGAGTCTTTGCTTTGATGCTTTCCTGTGAGACCAGTATTAGTTTCCGATACACCACTGCAGGTTCTATGTATTCCTCGGACCTTCACATTGACGATGAAACACAGAAATGGCATTGGAATTAAATACAAAAGGCACAATGCCTCCATAAGTACAAGAATAGAGACTCTTCTTACAGTCGGTGTTTTGAGCACTCCCTGTGAGACCAGTATTAGTTTGCGATACACCACTGCAGGTTCAATGTATTCCTTGCACATACACATTGACGATGAAACATTGAAATTAGATCGGAATTAAATAAAAAATGCTCAATGACGCCTTAAGTGCAAGATGAGTGAGACTTCTTATAGTCTGTGCTTTGATCCTTTCCTGTGAGACCGGTATTAGTTTCCGATACACCACTGCAATTTCAATGTAATCCTTGGACCTTCACATTGACGATGAAACACAGAAATCGCATCGGAATTAAATACAAAAGGCACAATGCCTCCATAAGTACGAGAATAGAGACTCTGCTTACAGTCGGTGTTTTGAGCACTCCCTGTGAGAACAGTATTAGTTTGCGATACACCACTGCAGGTTCAATGTATTCCTTGGACATACACATTGACGATGAAACACTGAAATTAGATCGGAATTAAATTAAAAAGGCTCAATGCCGCCTTAAGTGCAAGAAGAGTGAGACTTCTTAGAGTCTGTGCTTTGATCCTTTCCTGTGAGACCTGTATTAGTTTCCGATACACCACTGCAGGTTCAATGTATTCCTTGGACATACACATTGACGATGAAACACAGAAATCGCATCGGAATTAAATACAAAAGGCACAATGCCTCCATGAGTACAAGAATAGAGACTCTTCTTACAGTCGGTGTTTTGAGCACTCCCTGTGAGACCAGTATTAGTTTGCGATACACCACTGCAGTTTCAATGTATTCCTTGGACATACACATTGACGATGAAACACTGAAATTAGATTGGAATTAAATAAAAAAGACTCAATGCCGCCTTAAGTGCAAGAAGAGTGAGACATCTTATAGTCTGTGCTTTGATCCTTTCCTGTGAGACCAGTATTAGTTTCCGATACACCACTGCAATTTCAATGTAATCCTTGGACCTTCACATTGACGATGAAACACAGAAATCGCATCGGAATTAAATACAAAAGGCACAATGCCTCCATGAGTACAAGAATAGAGACTCTTCTTACAGTCGGTGTTTTGAGCACTCCCTGTGAGACCAGTATTAGTTTGCGATACACCACTGCAGTTTCAATGTATTCCTTGGACATACACATTGACGATGAAACACTGAAATTAGATTGGAATTAAATAAAAAAGACTCAATGCCGCCTTAAGTGCAAGAAGAGTGAGACTTCTTAGAGTCTTTGCTTTGATGCTTTCCTGTGAGACCAGTATTAGTTTCCGATACACCACTGCAGGTTCTATGTATTCCTCGGACCTTCACATTGACGATGAAACACAGAAATGGCATTGGAATTAAATACAAAAGGCACAATGCCTCCATAAGTACAAGAATAGAGACTCTTCTTACAGTCGGTGTTTTGAGCACTCCCTGTGAGACCAGTAATAGTTTGCGATACACCACTGCAGGTTCAATGTATTCCTTGCACATACACATTGACGATGAAACATTGAAATTAGATCGGAATTAAATAAAAAATGCTCAATGACGCCTTAAGTGCAAGATGAGTGAGACTTCTTATAGTCTGTGCTTTGATCCTTTCCTGTGAGACCGGTATTAGTTTCCGATACACCACTGCAATTTCAATGTAATCCTTGGACCTTCACATTGACGATGAAACACAGAAATCGCATCGGAATTAAATACAAAAGGCACAATGCCTCCATAAGTACGAGAATAGAGACTCTTCTTACAGTCGGTGTTTTGAGCACTCCCTGTGAGAACAGTATTAGTTTGCGATACACCACTGCAGGTTCAATGTATTCCTTGGACATACACATTGACGATGAAACACTGAAATTAGATCGGAATTAAATTAAAAATGCTCAATGCCGCCTTAAGTGCAAGAAGAGTGAGACTTCTTAGAGTCTGTGCTTTGATCCTTTCCTGTGAGACCTGTATTAGTTTCCGATACACCACTGAAGGTTCAATGTATTCCTTGGACATACACATTGACGATGAAACACAGAAATCGCATCGGAATTAAATACAAAAGGCACAATGCCTCCATGAGTACAAGAATAGAGACTCTTCTTACAGTCGGTGTTTTGAGCACTCCCTGTGAGACCAGTATTAGTTTGCGATACACCACTGCAGTTTCAATGTATTCCTTGGACATACACATTGACGATGAAACACTGAAATTAGATTGGAATTAAATAAAAAAGACTCAATGCCGCCTTAAGTGCAAGAAGAGTGAGACATCTTATAGTCTGTGCTTTGATCCTTTCCTGTGAGACCAGTATTAGTTTCCGATACACCACTGCAATTTCAATGTAATCCTTGGACCTTCACATTGACGATGAAACACAGAAATCGCATCGGAATTAAATACAAAAGGCACAATGCCTCCATGAGTACAAGAATAGAGACTCTTCTTACAGTCGGTGTTTTGAGCACTCCCTGTGAGACCAGTATTAGTTTGCGATACACCACTGCAGTTTCAATGTATTCCTTGTACATACACATTGACGATGAAACACTGAAATTAGATTGGAATTAAATAAAAAAGACTCAATGCCGCCTTAAGTGCAAGAAGAGTGAGACATCTTATAGTCTGTGCTTTGATCCTTTCCTGTGAGACCAGTATTAGTTTCCGATACAACACTGCAGGTTCAATGTATTCCTTGGGCCTTCACATTGTCGATGAAACACAGAAATCGAATCGGGATTAAATACAAAAGGCACAATGCCGACTTAAGTGCAAGAAAATTGAGACTTCTTAGAGTCTGTGCATTGATCCTTTCCTGTGAGACCAGTATTAGTTTGCGATACACCACTGCAATTTCAATGAAATCCTTGGACCTTCACATTGACGATGAAACACAGAGATCGCATCGGAATTAAATACAATAGGCGCAATGCCTCCATAAGTACAAGAATAGAGACTCTTCTTACAGTCGGTGTTTTGAGCACTCCATGTGAGACCAGTATTAGTTTGCGATATACCACTGCAGGTTCAATGTATTCCTTGGAAATACACATTGACGATGAAACACTGAAATTAGATCGGAATTAAATAAAAAAGGCTCAATGCCGCCTTAAGTGCAAGAAGAGTGAGACTTCTTATAGTCTGTGCTTTGATCCTTTCCTGTGAGACCAGTATTAGTTTCCGATACACCACTGCAGGTTCAATGTATTCCTTGGACATACACATTGACGATGAAACACTGAAATTTGATAGAAATTAAATAAAAAAGGCACAATGCCTCCATAAGTACAAGAATAGAGACTCTTCTTACAGTCGGTGTTTTGAGCACTGCCTGTGAGACCAGTATTAGTTTGCGATACACCACTGCAGGTTCAATGTATTCCTTGGGCATACACATTGACGATGAAACTCTGAAATTAGATCGGAATTAAATAAAAAAGGCTCAATGCCGCCTTAAGTGCAACAAGAGTGAGACTTCTTAGAGTCTTTGCTTTGATGCTTTCCTGTGAGACCAGTATTAGTTTCCGATACACCACTGCAGGTTCTATGTATTCCTCGGACCTTCACATTGACGATGAAACACAGAAATGGCATTGGAATTAAATACAAAAGGCACAATGCCTCCATAAGTACAAGAATAGAGACTCTTCTTACAGTCGGTGTTTTGAGCACTCCCTGTGAGACCAGTATTAGTTTGCGATACACCACTGCAGGTTCAATGTATTCCTTGCACATACACATTGACGATGAAACATTGAAATTAGATCGGAATTAAATAAAAAATGCTCAATGACGCCTTAAGTGCAAGATGAGTGAGACTTCTTATAGTCTGTGCTTTGATCCTTTCCTGTGAGACCGGTATTAGTTTCCGATACACCACTGCAATTTCAATGTAATCCTTGGACCTTCACATTGACGATGAAACACAGAAATCGCATCGGAATTAAATACAAAAGGCACAATGCCTCCATAAGTACGAGAATAGAGACTCTTCTTACAGTCGGTGTTTTGAGCACTCCCTGTGTGAACAGTATTAGTTTGCGATACACCACTGCAGGTTCAATGTATTCCTTGGACATACACATTGACGATGAAACACTGAAATTAGATCGGAATTAAATTAAAAAGGCTCAATGCCGCCTTAAGTGCAAGAAGAGTGAGACTTCTTAGAGTCTGTGCTTTGATCCTTTCCTGTGAGACCTGTATTAGTTTCCGATACACCACTGCAGGTTCAATGTATTCCTTGGACATACACATTGACGATGAAACACAGAAATCGCATCGGAATTAAATACAAAAGGCACAATGCCTCCATGAGTACAAGAATAGAGACTCTTCTTACAGTCGGTGTTTTGAGCACTCCCTGTGAGACCAGTATTAGTTTGCGATACACCACTGCAGTTTCAATGTATTCCTTGGACATACACATTGACGATGAAACACTGAAATTAGATTGGAATTAAATAAAAAAGACTCAATGCCGCCTTAAGTGCAAGAAGAGTGAGACATCTTATAGTCTGTGCTTTGATCCTTTCCTGTGAGACCAGTATTAGTTTCCGATACACCACTGCAATTTCAATGTAATCCTTGGACCTTCACATTGACGATGAAACACAGAAATCGCATCGGAATTAAATACAAAAGGCACAATGCCTCCATGAGTACAAGAATAGAGACTCTTCTTACAGTCGGTGTTTTGAGCACTCCCTGTGAGACCAGTATTAGTTTGCGATACACCACTGCAGTTTCAATGTATTCCTTGGACATACACATTGACGATGAAACACTGAAATTAGATTGGAATTAAATAAAAAAGACTCAATGCCGCCTTAAGTGCAAGAAGAGTGAGACATCTTATAGTCTGTGCTTTGATCCTTTCCTGTGAGACCAGTATTAGTTTCCGATACAACACTGCAGGTTCAATGTATTCCTTGGGCCTTCACATTGACGATGAAACACAGAAATCGAATCGGGATTAAATACAAAAGGCACAATGCCGACTTAAGTGCAAGAAAATTGAGACTTCTTAGAGTCTGTGCATTGATCCTTTCCTGTGAGACCAGTATTAGTTTGCGATACACCACTGCAATTTCAATGAAATCCTTGGACCTTCACATTGACGATGAAACACAGAGATAGCATCGGAATTAAATACAATAGGCGCAATGCCTCCATAAGTACAAGAATAGAGACTCTTCTTACAGTCGGTGTTTTGAGCACTCCATGTGAGAACAGTATTAGTTTGCGATACACCACTGCAGGTTCAATGTATTCCTTGGACTTTCACATTGACGATGAAACACAGAAATCGCATCGGAATTAAATACAAAAGGCACAATGCCGACTTAAGTGCAAGAAGAGTGAGACTACTTAGAGTCTGTGCATTGATCCTTTCCTGTGAGACCAGTATTAGTTTGCGATACACCACTGCATTTTCAATGAAATCCTTGGACCTTCACATTGACGATGAAACACAGAGATCGCATCGGAATTAAATACAATAGGCACAATGCCTCCATAAGTACAAGAATAGAGACTCTTCTTACAGTCGGTGTTTTGAGCACTCCATGTGAGACCAGTATTAGTTTGCGATATACCACTGCAGGTTCAATGTATGCCTTGGAAATACACATTGACGATGAAACACTGCAATTAGATCGGAATTAAATAAAAAAGGCTCAATGCCGCCTTAAGTGCAAGAAGAGTGAGACTTCTTATAGTCTGTGCTTTGATCCTTTCCTGTGAGACCAGTATTAGTTTCCGATACACCACTGCAGGTTCTATGTATTCCTTGGACCTTCACATTGACGATGAAACACAGAAATCGCATCGGAATTAAATACAAAAGGCACAATGCCGACTTAAGTGCAAGAAGAGTGAGACTTCTTAGAGTCTGTGCATTGATCCTTTCCTGTGAGACCAGTATTAGTTTCCGATACACCACTGCAGGTTCAATGTATTCCTTGGACCTTCACATTGACGATGAAACACAGAAATCGCATCGGAATTAAATACAAAAGGCACAATGCCTCCATAAGTACAAGAATAGTGACTCTTCTTACAGTCGGTGATTTGAGCGCTCCCTGTGAGACCAGTATTAGTTTGCGATACACCACTGCAGGTTCAATGTATTCCTTGGACATACACTTTGACGATGAAACACTGAAATTAGATCGGAATTAAATAAAAAAGGCTCAATGCCGCCTTAAGTGCAAGAAGAGTGAGACTTCTATAGTCTGTGCTTTGATCCTTTACTGTGAGACCAGTATTAGTTTCCGATACACCACTGCAATTTCAATGTAATCCTTGGACCTTCACATTGACGATGAAACACAGAAATCGCAACGGAATTAAATACAAAAGGCACAATGCCTCCATAAGTACAAGAATAGAGACCCTACTTACAGTCGGTGTTTTGAGCACTCCCTGTGAGACCAGTATTAGTTTGCGATAGACCACTGCAGGTTCAATGTATTCCTTGGACATACACATAGACGATGAAACACTGAATTTAGATCGGAATTAAATAAAAAAGGCTCAATGCCGCCTTAAGTGCAAGAACAGTGAGACTTTATAGAGTCTTTGCTTTGATCCTTTCCTGTGAGACCAGTATTAGGTTCCGATACACCACTGCGGATTCTATGTATTCTTTGGACCTTCACATTGACGATGAAACACAGAAATCGCATCGGAAATAAATACAAAAGGCACAATGCCTCCATAAGTACAAGAATAGAGACTCTTCTTACAGTCGGTGTTTTGAGCACTCCATGTGAGACCAGTATTAGTTTCCGATATACCACTGCAGGTTCAATGTACTCCTTGGAGATACACATTGACGATGGAACACTGTAATTAGATCGGAATTAAATAAAAGAGGCTCAATGCCGCCTTAAGTGCAAGAAGAGTGAGACTTCCTCGAGTCTGTGCTTTTACCCTTTCCTGTGAGACCAGTGTTAGTTTCCGATACACCGTTGCAGGTTCAATGTATTCCTTGGACTTTCACATTGACGATGAAACACAGAAATCGCATCGGAATTAAATACAAAAGGCACAATGCCGACTTAAGTGCAAGAAGAGTGAGACTTCTTAGAGTCTGTGCATTGATCCTTTCCTGTGAGACCAGTATTAGTTTGCGATACACCACTGCAATTTCAATGAAATCCTTGGACCTTCACATTGACGATGAAACACAGAGATCGCATCGGAATTAAATACAATAGGCACAATGCCTCCATAAGTACAAGAATAGAGACTCTTCTTACAGTCGGTGTTTTGAGCACTCCATGTGAGACCAGTATTAGTTTGCGATATACCACTGCAGGTTCAATGTATTCCTTGGAAATACACATTGACGATGAAACACTGAAATTAGATCGGAATTAAATAAAAAAGGCTCAATGCCGCCTTAAGTGCAAGAAGAGTGAGACTTCTTATAGTCTGTGCTTTGATCCTTTCCTGTGAGACCAGTATTAGTTTCCGATACACCACTGCAATTTCAATGTAATCCTTTGACCTTCACATTGACGATGAAACAGAGAGATCGCATCGGAATTAAATACAAAAGGCACAATGCCTCCATAAGTACATGAATAGAGACTCTTCTTACAGTCGGTGTTTAGAGCACTCCCTGTGAGACCAGTATTAGTTTCCGATACAGCACAGCAATTTCAATGTAATCCTTGGACCTTCACATTGACGATGAAACACAGAAATCGCATCGGAATTAAATACAAAAGGCACAATGCCGACTTAAGTGCAAGAAGAGTGAGACTTCTTAGAGTCTGTGCATTGATCCTTTCCTGTGAGACCAGTATTAGTTTGCGATACACCACTGCAATTTCAATGAAATCCTTGGACCTTCACATTGACGATGAAACACAGAGATCGCATCGGAATTAAATACAATAGGCACAATGCCTCCATAAGTACAAGAATAGAGACTCTTCTTACAGTCGGTGTTTTGAGCACTCCATGTGAGACCAGTATTAGTTTGCGATATACCACTGCAGGTTCAATGTATTCCTTGGAAATTCACATTGACGATGGAACACTGAAATTAGATCGGAATTAAATAAAAAAGGCTCAATGCCGCCTTAAGTGCAAGAAGAGTGAGACTTCTTATAGTCTGTGCTTTGATCCTTTCCTGTGAGACCAGTATTAGGTTCCGATACACCACTGCAGGTTCTATGTATTCCTTGGACCTTCACATTGACGATGAAACACAGAAATCGCATCGGAATTAAATACAAAAGGCACAATGCCTCCATAAGTACAAGAATAGAGACTCTTCTTACAGCCGGTGTTTTGAGCACTCCCTGTGAGACCAGTATTAGTTTCCGATACAGCACAGCAATTTCAATGTAATCCTTGGACCTTCACATTGACGATGAAACACAGAAATCGCATCGGAATTAAATACAAAAGGCACAATGCCGACTTAAGTGCAAGAAGAGTGAGACTTCTTAGAGTCTGTGCATTGATCCTTTCCTGTGAGACCAGTATTAGTTTGCGATACACCACTGCAATTTCAATGAAATCCTTGGACCTTCACATTGACGATGAAACACAGAAATCGCATCGGAAATAAATACAAAAGGCACAATGCCTCCATAAGTACAAGAATAGAGACTCTTCTTACAGTCGGTGTTTTGAGCACTCCATGTGAGACCAGTATTAGTTTCCGATATACCACTGCAGGTTCAATGTATTCCTTGGAAATACACATTGACGATGGAACACTGTAATTAGATCGGAATTAAATAAAAGAGGCTCAATGCCGCCTTAAGTGCAAGAAGAGTGAGACTTCCTAGAGTCTGTGCTTTTACCCTTTCCTGTGAGACCAGTATTGGTTTCCGATACACCGTTGCAGGTTCAATGTATTCCTTGGACTTTCACATTGACGATGAAACACAGAAATCGCATCGGAATTAAATACAAAAGGCACAATGCCGACTTAAGTGCAAGAAGAGTGAGACTTCTTAGAGTCTGTGCATTCATCCTTTCCTGTGAGACCAGTATTAGTTTCCGATACACCACTGCAATTTCAATGTAATCCTTTGACCTTCACATTGACGATGAAACAGAGAGATCGCATCGGAATTAAATACAAAAGGCACAATGCCTCCATAAGTACATGAATAGAGACTCTTCTTACAGTCGGTGCTTTGAGCACTCCCTGGGAGACCAGTATTAGTTTGCGATACACCACTGCAGGTTCAATGTATTCCTTGGACATACACATTGACGATGAAACACTGAAATTAGATAGGAATTAAATAAAAAAGGCACAATGCCTCCATAAGTACAAGAATAGAGACTCTTCTTACAGTCGGTGTTTTGAGCACTGCCTGTGAGACCAGTATTAGTTTGCAATACACCACTGCAGGTTCAATGTATTCCTTGGACATACACATTGACGATGAAACTCTGAAATTGGATCGGAATTAAATAAAAAAGGCTCAATGCCGCCTTAAGTGCAAGAAGAGTGAGACTTCTTAGAGTCTTTGCTTTGATGCTTTCCTGTGAGACCAGTATTAGTTTCCGATACACCACTGCAGGTTCTATGTATTCCTTGGACCTTCACATTGACGATGAAACACAGAAATGGCATTTGAATTAAATACAAAAGGCACAATGGCTCCATAAGTACAAGAATAGAGACTCTTCTTACAGTCGGTGTTTTAGAGCACTGCCTGTGAGACCAGTATTAGTTTGCGATACACCACTGCAGGTTCAATGTATTCCTTGCACATACACATTGACGATGAAACACTGAAATTAGATCGGAATTAAATAAAAAAGGCTCAATGACGCCTTAAGTGCAAGATGAGTGAGACTTCTTATAGTCCGTGCTTTGATCCTTTCCTGTGAGACCGGTATTAGTTTCGGATACACCACTGCAATTTCAATGTAATCCTTGGACCTTCACATTGACGATGAAACACAGAAATCACATCGGAATTAAATACTAAAGGCACAATGCCTCCATAAGTACAAGAATAGAGACTCTTCTTACAGTCGGTGCTTTGAGCACTCCCTGTGGGAACAGTATTAGTTTGCGATACACCACTGCAGGTTCAATGTATTCCTTGGACATACACATTGACGATGAAACACTGAAATTAGATCGGAATTAAATTCAAAGGCTCAATGCCGCCATAAGTGCAAGAAGAGTGAGACTTCTTAGAGTCTGTGCTTTGATCCTTTCCTGTGAGACCTGTATTAGTTTCTGATACACCACTGCAGGTTCAATGATTTCCTTGGACCTTCATATTGACGATGAAACACAGAAATCGCATCGGAATTAAATACAAAAGGCACAATGCCTCCATAAGTACAAGAATAGTGACTCTTCTTACAGTCGGTATTTTGAGCACTCGCTGTGAGACCAGTATTAGTTTGCGATACACCACTGCAGGTTCAATGTATTCCTTGGACATACACATCGACGATGAAACACTGAAATTAGATCGGAATTAAATAAAAAAGGCTCAATGCCGCCTTAAGTGCAAGAAGAGTGAGACTTCTTATAGTCTGTGCTTTGATCCTTTCCTGTGAGACCAGAATTAGTTTCCGATACACCACTGCAACTTCAATGTAATCCTTGGACCTTCACATTGACGATGAAACACAGAAATCGCATCGGAATTAAATACAAAAGGCACAATGCCTCCATGAGTACAAGAATAGAGACTCTTCTTACAGTCGGTGTTTTGAGCACTCCCTGTGAGACCAGTATTAGTTTGCGATACACCACTGCACTTTCAATGTATTCCTTGGACATACACATTGACGATGAAACACTGAAATTAGATTGGAATTAAATAAAAAAGACTCAATGTCGCCTTAAGTGCAAGAAGAGTGAGACATCTTATAGTCTGTGCTTTGATCCTTTCCTGTGAGACCAGTATTAGTTTCCGATACACCACTGCGGATTCTATGTATTCTTTGGACCTTCACATTGACGATGAAACATAGATATCGAATCGGAATTAAATACAAAAGGCACAATGCCTCCATAAGTACAAGCATAGAGACTCTTCTTACAGTCGGTGTTTTGAGCACTCCATGTGAGACCAGTATTAGTTTGCGATATACCACTGCAGGTTCAATGTATTCCTTGGAAATACACATTGACGATGGAACACTGTAATTAGATCGGAATTAAATAAAAGAGGCTCAATGCCGCCTTAAGTGCAAGAAGAGTGAGGCTTCCTAGAGTCTGTGCTTTTATCCTTTCCTGTGAGACCAGTATTAGTTTCCGATACACCACTGCAATTTCAATGAAATCCTTGGACCTTCACATTGACGATGAAACACAGAAATCGCATCGGAATTAAATACAAAAGGCACAATGCCGATTTAAGTGCAAGAAGAGTGAGACTTCTTAGAGTCTGTGCATTGATCCTTTCCTGTGAGACCAGTATTAGTTTGCGATACACCACTGCAATTTCAATGAAATCCTTGGACCTTGACATTGACGATGAAACACCGAGATCGCATCGGAATTAAATACAATAGGCACAATGCCTCCATAAGTACAAGAATAGAGACTCTTCTTACAGTCGGTGATTTGAGCACTCCCTGTGAGACCAGTATTAGTTTGCGATACACCACTGCAGGTTCAATGCATTCCTTGGACCTTCAGATTGACGATGAAACAAAGAAATCGCATTTGAATTAAATCCAAAGGCTCAATGCCGACTTAAGTGCAAGAAGAGTGACACTTCTTATAGTCTGTGCTTTGATCCTTTCCTGTGAGACCAGTATTAGTTTCCGATACACCACTGCAGGTTCTATGTATTCCTTGGACCTTCCCATTGACGATGAAACTCTGAAATTAGATCGGAATTAAATAAAAATTCTCAATGCCGCCTTAAGTGCAAGAAGAGTGAGACTTCTTATAGTCTGTGCTTTGATCCTTTCCTGTGAGACCAGTATTAGTTTCCGATACACCACTGCAATTTCAATGTAATCCTTGGACCTTCACATTGACGATGAGACACAGAAATCGCATCGGAATTAAATACAAAAGGCACAATGCCTCCATAAGTACAAGAATAGAGACTCTTCTTACAGTCGGTGTTTTGAGCACTCCCTGTGAGACCAGTATTAGTTTGCGATACACCACTGCAGGTTCAATGTATTCCTTGGACATACACATTGACGATGAAACACTGAAATTAGATCGGAATAAAATAAAAAAACCTCAATGCCGCCTTAAGTGCAAGAAGAGTGAGACTTCTTATAGTCTGTGCTTTGATCCTTTCCTGTGAGACCAGTATTAGCTTCCGATACACCACTGCAATTTCAATGTAATCCTTGGACCTTCACATTGACGATGAAACACAGAAATCGCATCGGAATTGAATACAAAAGGCACAATGCCTCCATAAGTAAAATGTATTCCTTGGACATAAACATTGACGATGAAACACTGAAATTAGATGCTAATTAAATAGAAAAGGCTCAATGCCGCCTAAAGTGCAAGAAGAGTGAGACTTCTTAGAGTCTGTGCTTTGACCCATTCCTATTAAACCAGTATTAGTTTCCGATACACCACTGAGGGTTCAATGTATTCCTTGGACCTTCACATTGACGATGAAACACAGAAATCGCATCGGAATTAAATACAGAAGGCACATTGCCGCCTTAAGTGCAAAAAGAGTGAGACTTCTTAGAGCCTGTGCATTGATCCTTTCCTGTGAGACCAGTATTAGTTTCCGATACACCACTGCAATTTCAATGTAATTCTTGGACCTTCACATTGACGATGAAACACAGAAATCGCATCGGAATTAAATACAAAATGCACAATGCCTCCAAAAGTACAAGAATAGAGACTCTTCTTACAGTCGGTGTTTTGAGCACTCCCTGTGAGACCAGTATTAGTTTGCGATACACCACTGCAGTTTCAATGCATTCCTTGGACCTTCAGATTGACGATGAAACACAGAAATCGCATCGGAATTAAATACAAAAGGCTCAATGCCCACTTAAGTGCAAGAAGAGTGAGACTTCTTATAGTCTGTGCCTTGATCCTTTCCTGTGAGACCAGTATTAGTTTCCGATACACCACTGCAGGTTCTATGTATTCCTTGGACCTTCACATTGACGATGAAACACATAAATCGCATCGGAATTAAATACAAAAGGCACAATGTCTCCATAAGTACAAGAATAGTGACACTTCTTACAGTCGGTGTTTTCAGCACTCCCTGTGAGACCAGTATTAGTTTGCGATACACCACTGCAGGTTCAATGCATTCCTTGGACCTTCAGATTGACGATGAAACACAGAAATCGGATCGGAATTAAATACAAAAGGCGCAATGCCGACTTAAGTGCAAGAAGAGTGAGTCTTCTCATAGTCTGTGCTTTGATCCTTTCTGTGAGACCAGCATTAGTTTCCGATACACCACTGCAGGTTCTATGTATTCCTTGGACCTCCACATTGACGATGAAACACAGAAATCGCATCGGAATTAAATACAAAAGGCACAATGCCTCCATAAGTACAAGAATAGAGACTCTTCTTACAGTCGGTGTTTTGAGCACCCCCTGTGAGACCAGTATTAGTTTGCGATACACCACTGCAGGGTCAATGTATTCCTTGGACATACACATTGACGATGAAACACTGAAATTAGATCGGAATTAAATAAAAAAGGCTCAATGCCGCCTTAAGTGCAAGAAGATTGAGACTTCATATAGTCTGTGCTTTGATCCTTTCCTGTGAGACCAGTATTAGTTTCCGATACACCACTATAATTTCAATGTAATCCTTGGACATTCACATTGACGATGAAACACAGAGATCGCATCGGAATTAAATACAAGAAGCACAATGCCTCCGTAAAGACAAGAATAGAGACTCTTCTTACAGTCGGTGTTTTGAGCAGTCCCTGTGAGACCAGTAATAGTTTGCGATTCACCACTGCAGGTTCAATGCATTCCTTGGACCTTCACATTGACAATGAGACACAGAGATCGCATCGGAATTAAATACAAAAGGCGCAATGCCTCCATAAGTACAAGAATAGAGACTCTTCTTACAGTCGGTGTTTTGAGCACTCCCTGTGAGACCAGTATTAGATTGCGATACACCACTGCAGGTTCAATGCATTCCTTGGACCCACAGATTGACGATGAAACACAGAAATCGCATCGAAATTAATTACAAAAGGCTCAATGCCGACTTAAGTGCAAGAAGAGTAAGACTTCTTGTAGTCTGTGCTTTGATCCTTTCCTGTGAGACCAGTATTAGTTTCCGATACACCACTGCAGGTTCTATGTATTCCTTGGACCTTCACATTGACGATGAAACACAGAAATCGCATCGGAATTAAATACAAAAGGCACAATGCCTCCATAAGTACGAGAATAGGGACTCTTCTTACAGTCGGTGTTTTGAGCACTCCCTGTGAGACCAGTATTAGTTTGCGATACACCACTGCAGGTTTAATGTATTCCTTGGACATACACATTGACGATGAAACACTGAAATTAGATCGGAATTAAATAAAAAAGGCTCAATGCCGCGTTAAGTGCAAGAAGAGTGAGACTTCTTAGAGTCTGTGCTTTGATCCTTTCCTGTGAGACCAGTATTAGTTTCCGATACACCACTGAGGGTTCAATGTATTCCTTGGACCTTCACATTGACGATGAAACACAGAAATCGCATCGGAATTAAATACAAAAAAGGCACAATGCCGCCTTAAGTGCAAAAAGAGTGAGACTTCTTAGAGTCTGTGCATTGATCCTTTCCTGTGAGACCAGTATTAGTTTCCGATGCACCACTGCAATTTCAATGTAATCCTTGGACCGTCACATTGACGATGAAACACAGAAATCGCATCGGAATTAAATACAAAAGGCACAATGCCTCCATAAGTACAAGAATAGAGACTCTTCTTACAGTCGGTGTCTTGAGCACTCCCTGTGAGACCAGTATTAGTTTGCGATACACCTCTGCAGGGTCAATGTATTCCTTGGACATACACATTGACGAAGAAACACTGAAATTAGATCGGAATTAAATTAAAAAGGCTCAATGCCGCCTTAAGTGCAAGAAGAGTGAGACTCCATATAGTCTGTGCTTTGATCCTTTCCTGTGAGACCAATACTAGTTTCCGATACACCACTGCAATTTCAATGTAATCCTTGGACCTTCTCATTGACGATGAAACACAGAGATCGCATCGGAATTAAATACAAAAGGCACAATGCCTCCATAAGTACAAGAATAGAGACTCTTCTAACAGTCGGTGTTTTGAGCACTCCCTGTGAGACCAGTATTAGTTTGCGATACACCACTGCAGGTTCAATGCATTCCTTGGACATTCAGATTGACGATGAAACACAGAAATCGCATCGGAATTAAATACAAAAGGCTCAATGACGACTTAAGTGCAAGAAGAGTGAGACTTCTTATAGTCTGTGCTTTGATCCTTTCCTGTGAGACCAGTATTAGTTTCCGATACACCACTGCAATTTCAATGGAATCCTGGAACCCTCACATTGACGATGAAACACAGAAATCGCATCGGAATTAAAAACAAAAGGCACAATGACTCCATAAGTACAAGAATAGAGACTCTTCTTACAGTCGCTGTTTCGAGCACTCCCTGTGAAACCAGTATTAGTTTGCGATACACCACTGCAGGTTCAATGCATTCCTTGGACCGTCTGATTGACGATGAAAGACAGAAATCGCATCGGAATCAAATACAAAAGGCTCAATGCCGACTTAAGTGCAAGAAGAGTGAGACTTCTTATAGTCTGTGCTTTGATCCTTTCCTGTGAGACCAGTATTAGTTTCCGATACACCACTGCAGGTTCTATGTATTCCTGTGACCTTCATATAGACGATGAAACACAGAAATCGCACCGGAATTAAATACAAAAGGCACAATGCCTCCATAAGTACAAGAATAGAGACTCTTCTTACAGTCGGTGTTTTGAGCACTCCGTGTGAGACCAGTATTAGTTTGCGATACACCACTGCAGGTTCAATGTATTCCTTGGACATACACATTGACGATGAAACACTGAAATTAGATCGGAATTAAATAAAAAAGGCTCAATGCCGCCTTAAGTGCAGGAAGAGTGAGACTTCTTATAGTCTGTGCTTTGATCCTTTCCTGTGAGACCAGTATTAGTTTCCGATTCACCACTGTAATTTCAATGTAATCCTTAGACCTTCACATTGACGATGAAACACAGAGATCGCATCGGAATTAAATACAAAAGGCACAATGCCTCCATAAGTACAAGAACAGAGACTCTTCTTACAGTTGGTGTTTGAGCACTCCCTGTGAGGCCAGTATTAGTTTCCAATACACCACTGCAATTTCAATGTAATCCTTGGATCGTCACATTGACGATGACACACAGAAATCGCATCGGAATTAAATACAAAAGGCACAATGCCTCGATAAGTACAAGAATAGGGACTCTTCTTACAGTCGGTGTTTTGAGCACTCCCTGTGAGACCAGTATTAGTTTCCGATACACCACTGCAATTTCAATGTAATCCTTGGACCTTCACATTGACGATCAAACACAGAGATCGCAACGGAATTAAATACAAAAGGCACAATGCCTCCATAAGTACAAGAATTGAGACTCTTCTTACAGTCGGTGTTTTGAGCACTCCCTGTGACACCAGTATTAGTTTGCGATACACCACTGCAGTTTCAATGTATTCCTGGACATACACATTGACGATGAAACACTGAAATTAGATCAGAATTACATAAAAAAGGCTCAATGCCGCCTTAAGTGCAAGAAGTGTGAGACTTCTTATAGTCTGTGCTTTAATTCTTTCCTGTGAGACCAGTATTAGTTTCCGATACACCACTGCAGGTTCTATGTATTCATTGGACCTTCACATTGACGATGAAACACAGAAATCGCATCGGAATTAAATACAAAAGGCACAATGCCTCCATAAGTACAAGAATAGGAACTCTTCTTACAGCCGGTGTTTGAGCACTCCCTGTGAGACCAGTATTAGTTTCCGATACACCACTGCAGGTTCATTGTAATCCTTGGACCTTCACATTGACGATGAAACACAGAAATCGCATCGGAATTAAATACAAAAGGCACAATGCCTCCATAAGTACAAGAATAGAGACTCTTCTAACAGTCGGTGTTTTGAGAACTCCCTGTGAGTCCAGTATTAGTTTCCGATACACCACTGCAATTTCAATGTAATCCTTGGACCTTCACATTGACGATGAGACACAGAGATCGCATCGGAATTAAATACAAAAGGCACAATGCCTCCATAAGTACAAGAATAGAGACTCTACTTACAGTCGGTGTTTTGAGCACTCCCTGTGAGACCAGTATTAGTTTGCGATACACCACTGCAGGTTCAATGTATTCCAGGACATACACATTGACGATGAAACACTGAAATTAGATCGGAATTAAATAAAAAAGGCTCAATACCGCCTTAAGTGCAAGAAGAGTGTGACTTCTTATAGTCTGTGCTTTAATCCTTTCCTGTGAGACCAGTATTAGTTTCCGATACACCACTGCAGGTTCTATGCATTCCTTGGACCTTCACATTGACGATGAAACACAGAAATCGCATGGGAATTAAATACAACAGGCACAATGCCTCCATAAGTACAAGAATAGGAACTCTCCTTACAGTCGGTGTTTTGAGCACTCCCTGTGAGACCAGTATTAGTTTCCGATACACCACTGCAGGTTCAATGTAATCCTTGGACCTTCACATTGACGATGAAACACAAAAAATCGCATCGGAGTTAAATACAAAAGGCAAAATGCCTCCATAAGTACAAGAATAGAGACTCTTCTTACAGTCGGTGATTTGAGCACTCCCTGTGAGACCAGTATTAGTTTGCGATACAGCACTGCAGGTTCAATGTATTCCTTGGACATACACATTGACGATGAAACACTGAAATTAGATCGGAATTAAATAAAAAAGGCTCAATGCCGCCTTAAGTGCAAGAAGAGTGAGACTTCTTATAGTCTGTGCTTTGATCCTTTCCTGTGAGACCATTATTAGTTTCCGATACACCACTGCAATTTCAATGTAATCCTTGGACCTTCACATTGACGATGAAACACAGAGATCGCATCGGAATTAAATACAAAAGGCACAATGCCTCCATAAGTACAAGAATAGAGACTCCTCTTACAGTCGGTGTTTTGAGCACTCCCTGTGAGACCAGTATTAGTTTGCGATACACCACTGCAGTTTCAATGCATTCCTTGGACCTTCAGATTGACGATGAAACACAGAAATCGCATCGGAATTAAATACAAAAGGCTCAATGCCGACTTAAGTGTAAGAAGAGTGTGACTTTTTATAGTCTGTGCTTTGATCCTTTCTGTGAGACCAGTATTAGTTTCCGATACACCACTGCAGGTTCTATGTATTCCTTGGACCTTCACATTGACAATGAAACACAGAATTCGCATCGGAATTAAATATAAAAGGCACAATGCCTCCATAAGTACAAGAATGGAGACACTTCGTACAGTCGGTGTTTTGCGCACTCCCTGTGACACCAGTATTAGTTTGCGATACACCACTGCAGGTTCAATGTATTCCTTGGACATACACATTAACGATGAAACACTGAAATTAGATCGGAATTAAATAAAAAAGGCTCAATGCCACCTTAAGTGCAAGAAGAGTGAGACTTCTTATAGTCAGTGCTTTGATCCTTTCCTGTGAGACCAGTATTAGTTTCCGATACACCACTGCAAGTTCATTGTAATCCTTGGACCTTCACATTGACGATGAAACACAGAAATCGCATCGGAATTAAATACAAAAGGCACAATGCCTCCATAAGTACAAGAATAGAGACTCTTCTTACCGTCGGTGTTTTGGGCACTCCCTGTGAGACCAGTATTAGTTTCCGATACACCACTGCAATTTCAATGTAATCCTTGGACCTTCACATTGACGATGAAACACAGAAATCGCATCGGAATTAAATACAAAATGCACAATGCCTCCATAACTACAAGAATAGAGACTCTTCTTACAGTCGGTGTTTTGAGCATTATCTGTGAGACCAGTATTAGTTTGCGATACACCACTGCAGGTTCAATGCATTCCTTGGACCTTCAGATTGACGATGAAACACAGAAATCGCATCGGAATCAAATACAAAAGGCTCAATGCCGACTTAAGTGCAAGAAGAGTGAGACTTCTTATAGTCTGTGCTTTGATCCTTTCCTCTGAGACCAGTATTAGTTTCCGATACATCACTGCAGGTTCTATGTATTCCTTGGACTTTCACATTGACGATGAAACACTAAAATTAAATGGGAATTAAATAAAAAAGACTCAATGCCGCCTTAAGTGCAAGAAGAGTGAGACTTCTTATAGTCAGTGCTTTGATCCTTTCCTGTGAGACCAGTATTAGTTTCCGATACACCACTGCAAGTTCATTGTAATCCTCGGACCTTCACATTAACGATGAAACACAGAAGTCGCATCGGAATTAAATACAAAAGGCACAATGCCTCCATAAGTACAAGAATAGAGATTCTTCTTACAGTCGGTGATTTGAGCACTGCCTGTGAGACCAGTATTAATTTGCGATACACCACTGCAGGTTCAATGTATTCCTTTTACATACACATTGACGATGAAACACTGAAATTAGATCGGAATTAAATAAAAAAGGCTCAATGCCGCCTTAAGTGCAAGAAGAGTGAGACTTCTTAGAGTCTGTGCTTTGATCCTTTCCTGTGAGACCAGTATTAGTTTCCGATACACCACTGCAATTTCAATGTAATCCTTGGACCTTCACATTGACGATGAAACACATAAATCGCATCGGAATTAAATACAAAAGGCACAAAGACTCCATAAGTACAAGAATAGAGTCTCTTCTTACAGTCGGTGTTTTGAGCAGTCCCTGTGAGACCAGTATTAGTTTGCGATACACCACTGCAGGTTCAATGCATTCCTTGGACCTTCAGATTGACGATGAAACACAGAAATCGCATCGGAATTAAATACAAAAGTCTCAATGCCGACTTAAGTGCAAGAAGAGTGAGACTTCTTATAGTCTGTGCTTTGATCCTTTCCTGTGAGACCAGAATTAGTTTCCGATACACCACTGCAATTTCAATGTAATCCTTGGACCTTCACATTGACGATGAAACACGTAAATCGCATCGGAATTAAATACAAAAGGCACAAAGACTCCATAAGTACAAGAATAGAGTCTCTTCTTACAGTCGGTGTTTTGAGCACTCCCTGTAAGACCAGTATTAGTTTCCGATACAGCACAGCAATTTCAATGTAATCCTTGGACCTTCACATTGACGATGACACACAGAAATCGCATCGGAATTAAATACAAAAGGCACAATGATTCCATAAGTACAAGAATAGAAACTCTTCTTACAGTCGGTGTTTTGAGCACTCCCTGTGAGACCAGTATTAGTTTGCGATACACCACTGCAGGTTCAATGAATTCCTTGGACATACACATTGACGATGAAACACTGAAATTAGATCGGAATTAAATAAAAAAGGCCCAATGCCGCCTTAAGTGCAAGAAGAGTGAGACTTCTTATAGTCTGTGCTTTGATCCTTTCCTGTGAGACCAGTATTAGTTTCCGATACACCACTGCAATTTCAATGTAATCCTTGGACCTTCACATTGACGATGAAACACAGAGATCGCATCGGAATTAAATACAAAAGGCACAATGCCTCCATAAGTACAAGAATAGAGACTCTTCTTATAGTCGGTGTTTTGAGCACTCCCTGTGAGACCAGTATTAGTTTGCGATACACCACTGCAGGTTCAATGTATTCCTTGGACATACACATTGACGATGAAACACTGAAATTTGATCGGAATTAAATAAAAAATGCCCAATGCCGCCTTAAGTGCAAGAAGAGTGACACTTCTTATAGTCTGTGCTTTGATCCTTCCCTGTGAGACCAGTATTAGTTTCCGATACACCACTGCAGGTTCCATGTAATCCTTGGACCTTCACATTGACGATGAAACACATAAATCACATGGGATTTAAATACAAAAGGCACAATGCCGACTTAAGTGCAAGAATAGTGAGACTTCTTATAGTCTGTGCTTTGATCCTTTCCTGTGAGACCAGTATTAGTTTCCGATACACCACTGCAGGTTCTATGTATTCCTTGGACCTTCACATTGACGATGAAACACAGAAATCGCATCGGAATTAAATACAAAAGGCACAATGCCTCCGTAAGTACAAGAATAGATACTCTTCTTACAGTCGATGTTTTGAGCACTCCCTTTGAGACCAGTATTAGTTTGCATACACCACTGAAGGTTCAATGTATTCCTTGGACATACACATTGACGATGAAACACTGAAATTTGATCGGAATTAAATAAAAAATGCCCAATGCCGCCTTAAGTGCAAGAAGAGTGACACTTCTTATAGTCTGTGCTTTGATCCTTCCCTGTGAGACCAGTATTAGTTTGCGTTACACCACTGCAGGTTCAATGCATTCCTTGGACCTTCAGATTGACGATGAAACACAGAAATCGCATCGGAATTAAATACAAAATGCTCAATGCCGACTTAAGTGCAAGAATAGTGAGACTTCTTATAGTCTGTGCTATGATCCTTTCCTGTGAGACCAGTATTAGTTTCCGATACACCACTGCAGGTTCTATGTATTCCTTGGACCTTCATATTCACAATGAAACACAGAAATCGCATCGGAATTAAATACAAAAGGCACAATGCCTCCATAAGTACAGGAATAGAGACTCTTCTTACAGTCGGTGTTTTGAGCAGTCCCTGTGAGACCAGTATTAATTTGTGATACACCACTGCAGGTTGAATGTATTCCTGGACATACACATTGACGATGAAACACTGAAATTAGATCGGAATTAAATAAAAAAAACTCAATGCCGCCTTAAGTGCAAGAAGAGTGAGACTTCTTATAGTCTGTGCTTTGATCCATTCCTGTGAGACCAGTATTAGTTTCCGATACACCACTGCAGGTTCTATGTATTCCTTGGACCTTCACATTGACGATGAAACACAGAGATCGCATCGGAATTAAATACAAAAGGCACAATGCCTCCATAAGTACAAGAATAGAGACTCTTCTTACAGTCGGAGTTTTGAGCACTCCCTTTGAGACCAGTATTAATTTGCGATACACCACTGCAGGTTCAATGTATTCCTGGACATACACATTGACGATGAAACACTGAAATTTGATCGGAAGTAAATAAAAAAGGCTCAATGCCGCCTTAAGTGCAAGAAGAGTGAGACTTCTTATAGTCTGTGCTTTGATCCTTTCCTGTGAGACCAGTATTAGTTTCCGATACACCACTGCAGGTTCTATGTATTCCTTGGACCTTCACATTGACGATGAAACACAGAAATCGCATCGGAATTAAATACAAAAGGCACAATATCTCCATAAGTACAAGAATAGAGACTCATCTTACAGTCGGTGTTTTGAGCACTCCCTGTAAGACCAGTATTAGTTTCCGATACAGCACAGCAATTTCAATGTAATCCTTGGACCTTCACATTGACGATGACACACAGAAATCGCATCGGAATTAAATACAAAAGGCACAATGATTCCATAAGTACAAGAATAGAAACTCTTCTTACAGTCGGTGTTTTGAGCACTCCCTGTGAGACCAGTATTAGTTTGCGATACACCACTGCAGGTTCAATGAATTCCTTGGACATACACATTGACGATGAAACACTGAAATTAGATCGGAATTAAATAAAAAAGGCCCAATGTCGCCTTAAGTGCAAGAAGAGTGAGACTTCTTATAGTCTGTGCTTTGATCCTTTCCTGTGAGACCAGTATTAGTTTCCGATACACCACTGCAATTTCAATGTAATCCTTGGACATACACATTGACGATGAAACACTGAAATTTGATCGGAATTAAATAAAAAATGCCCAATGCCGCCTTAAGTGCAAGAAGAGTGATACTTCTTATAGTCTGTGCTTTGATCCTTCCCAGTGAGACCAGTATTAGTTTCCGATACACCACTGCAGGTTCCATGTAATCCTTGGACCTTCACATTGACGATGAAACACATAAATCACATCGGATTTAAATACAAAAGGCACAATGCCGACTTAAGTGCAAGAATAGTGAGACTTCTTATAGTCTGTGCTTTGATCCTTTCCTGTGAGACCAGTATTAGTTTCCGATACACCACTGCAGGTTCTATGTATTCCTTGGACCTTCACATTGACGATGAAACACAGAAATCGCATCGGAATTAAACACAAAAGGCACAATGCCTCCGTAAGTACAGGAATAGAGACTCTTCTTACAGTCGATGTTTTGAGCACTCCCTTTGAGACCAGTATTAGTTTGCATACACCACTGAAGGTTCAATGTATTCCTTGGACATACACATTGACGATGAAACACTGAAATTTGATCGGAATTAAATAAAAAATGCCCAATGCCGCCTTAAGTGCAAGAAGAGTGACACTTCTTATAGTCTGTGCTTTGATCCTTCCCTGTGAGACCAGTATTAGTTTGCGTTACACCACTGCAGGTTCAATGCATTCCTTGGACCTTCAGATTGACGATGAAACACAGAAATCGCATCGGAATTAAATACAAAATGCTCAATGCCGACTTAAGTGCAAGAATAGTGAGACTTCTTATAGTCTGTGCTTTGATCCTTTCCTGTGAGACCAGTATTAGTTTCCGATACACCACTGCAGGTTCTATGTATTCCTTGGACCTTCATATTGACGATGAAACACAGAAATCGCATCGGAATTAAATACAAAAGGCACAATGCCTCCATAAGTACAGGAATAGAGACTCTTCTTACAGTCGGTGTTTTGAGCACTCCTTGTGAGACCAGTATTAATTTGTGATACACCACTGCAGGTTCAATGTATTCCTGGACATACACATTGACGATGAAACACTGAAATTAGATCTGAATTAAATAAAAAAAACTCAATGCCGCCTTAAGTGCAAGAAGAGTGAGACTTCTTAGAGTCTGTGCTTTGATGCTTTCCTGTGAGACCAGTATTAGTTTCCGATACACCACTGCAGGTTCTATGTATACCTTGGACCTTCACATCGACGATGAAACACAGAAATCGCATCGGAATTAAGTACAAAAGGCACAATGCCTCCATAAGTACAAGAATAGAGACTCTAATTACATTCGGTGTCTTTGAGCACTCCCTGTGAGACCAGTATCAGTTTGCGATACACCACTGCAGGTTCAATGCATTCCTTGGACATACACATTGACGATGAAACACTGAAATTAGACCGGAATTAAATAAAAGAGGCTCAATGCCGCCTTAAGTGCAAGAAGAGTGAGACTTCTTAGAGTCTGTGCTTTGATCCTTTCCTGTGAGACCAGTATTAGTTTCCGATACACCACTGCAGGTTCCATGTATTCCTTGGACCTTCACATTGACGATGAAACACAGAAATCGCATCGGATTTAAATACAAAAGGCGCAATGCCTCCATAAGTACAAGAATAGAGACTCTTCTTACAGTCGGTGATTTGAGCACTCCCTGTGAGACCAGTATTAGTTTGCCATACACCACTGCAGGTTCAATGTATTCCTTGCACATACACATTGACGATGAAACACTGAAATTAGATCGGAATTAAATAAAAAAGGCTCAATGACGCCTTAAGTGCAAGAGAGTGAGACTTCTTATAGAGTGTGCTTTGATCCTTTCCTGTGAGACCAGTATTAGTTTCCGATACACCACTGCAGGTTCTATGTATTCCTTGGACCTTCACATTGACGATGAAACACAGAAATCGCATCGGAATTAAATACAAAAGGCACAATGCCTCCATAAGTACGAGAATAGGGACTCTTCTTACAGTCGGTGTTTTGAGCACTCCCTGTGAGACCAGTATTAGTTTGCGATACACCACTGCAGGTTTAATGTATTCCTTGGACATACACATTGACGATGAAACACTGAAATTAGATCGGAATAAAATAAAAAAGGCTCAATGCCGCGTTAAGTGCAAGAAGAGTGAGACTTCTTATAGTCTGTGCTTTGATCCTTTCCTGTGAGACCAGTATTAGTTTCCGATACACCACTGCAATTTCAATGGAATCCTGGAACCCTCACATTGACGATGAAACACAGAAATCGCATCGGAATTAAAAACAAAAGGCACAATGAATCCATAAGTACAAGAATAGAGACTCTTCTTACAGTCGCTGTTTCGAGCACTCCCTGTGAAACCAGTATTAGTTTGCGATACACCACTGCAGGTTCAATGCATTCCTTGGACCGTCAGATTGACGATGAAAGACAGAAATCGCATCGGAATCAAATACAAAAGGCTCAATGCCGACTTAAGTGCAAGAAGAGTGAGACTTCTTATAGTCTGTGTTTTGATCCCTTCCTGTGAGACCAGTATTAGTTTCCGATACACCACTGCAGGTTCTATGTATTCCTGTGACCTTCATATAGACGATGAAACACAGAAATCGCATCGGAATTAAATACAAAAGGCACAATGCCTCCATAAGTACAAGAATAGAGACTCTTCTTACAGTCGGTGTTTTGAGCACTCCCTGTGAGACCAGTATTAGTTTGCGATAATCCACTGCAGGTTCAATGTATTCCTTGGACATACACATTGACGATGAAACACTGAAATTAGATCGGAATTAAATAAAAAAGGTTCAATGGCGCCTTAAGTGCAGGAAGAGTGAGACTTCTTATAGTCTGTGCTTTGATCCTTTCCTGTGAGACCAGTATTAGTTTCCGATTCACCACTGTAATTTCAATGTAATCCTTAGACCTTCACATTGACGATGAAACACAGAGATCGCATCGGAATTAAATACAAAAGGCACAATGCCTCCATAAGTACAAGAATAGAGACTCTTCTTACAGTTGGTGTTTTGAGCACTCCCTGTCAGGCCAGTATTAGTTTCCGATACACCACTGCAATTTCAATGTAATCCTTGGACCGTCACATTGACGATGACACACAGAAATCGCATCGGAATTAAATACAAAAGGCACAATGCCTCCATAAGTACAAGAATAGGGACTCTTCTTACAGTCGGTGTTTTGAGCACTCCCTGTGAGACCAGTATTAGTTTCCGATACACCACTGCAATGTCAATGTAATCCTTGGACCTTCACATTGACGATCAAACACAGAGATCGCATCGGAATTAAATACAAAAGGCACAATGCCTCCATAAGTACAAGAATAGAGACTCTTCTTACAGTCGGTGTTTTGAGCACTCCCTCTGACACCAGTATTAGCTTGCGATACACCACTGCAGTTTCAATGTATTCCTGGACATACACATTGACGATGAAACACTGAAATTAGATCAGAATTACATAAAAAAGGCTCAATGCCGCCTTAAGTGCAAGAAGAGTGAGACTTCTTATAGTCTGTGCTTTAATTCTTTCCTGTGAGACCAGTATTAGTTTCCGATACACCACTGCAGGTTCTATGTATTCATTGGACCTTCACATTGACGATGAAACACAGAAATCGCATCGGAATTAAATACAAAAGGCACAATGCCTCCATAAGTACAAGAATAGGAACTCTCCTTACAGTCGCTGTTTGAGCACTCCCTGTGAGACCAGTATTAGTTTCCGATACACCACTGCAGGTTCATTGTAATCCTTGGACCTTCATATTGACGATGAAACACAGAAATCGCATCGGAATTAAATACAAAAGGCACAATGCCTCCATAAGTACAAGAATAGAGACTCTTCTAACAGTCGGTGTTTTGAGAACACCCTGTGAGTCCAGTATTAGTTTCCGATACACCACTGCAATTTCAATGTAATCCTTGGACCTTCACATTGACGATGAGACACAGAGATCGCATCGGAATTAAATACAAAAGGCACAATGCCTCCATAAGTACAAGAATAGAGACTCTACTTACAGTCGGTGTTTTGAGCTCTCCCTGTGAGACCAGTATTAGTTTGCGATACACCACTGCAGGTTCAATGTATTCCAGGACATACACATTGACGATGAAACACTGAAATTAGATCGGAATTAAATAAAAAAGGCTCAATACCGCCTTAAGTGCAAGAAGAGTGTGACTTCTTATAGTCTGTGCTTTAATCCTTTCCTGTGAGACCAGTATTAGTTTCCGATACACCACTGCAGGTTCTATGTATTCCTTGGACCTTCACATTGACGATGAAACACAGAAATCGCATGGGAATTAAATACAAAAGGCACAATGCCTCCATAAGTACAAGAATAGGAACTCTCCTTACAGTCGGTGTTTTGAGCACTCCCTGTGAGACCAGTATTAGTTTCCGATACACCACTGCAGGTTCAATGTAATCCTTGGACCTTCACATTGACGATGAAACACAAAAAATCGCATCGGAGTTAAATACAAAAGGCAAAATGCCTCCATAAGTACAAGAATAGACACTCTTCTTACAGTCGGTGATTTGAGCACTCCCTGTGAGACCAGTATTAGTTTGCGATACAGCACTGCAGGTTCAATGTATTCCTTGGACATACACATTGACGATGAAACACTGAAATTAGATCGGAATTAAATAAAAAAGGCTCAATGCCGCCTTAAGTGCAAGAAGAGTGAGACTTCTTACAGTCTGTGCTTTGATCCTTTCCTGTGAGACCATTATTAGTTTCCGATACACCACTGCAATTTCAATGTAATCCTTGGACCTTCACATTGACTATGAAACACAGAGATCGCATCGTAATTAAATACAAAAGGCACAATGCCTCCATAAGTACAAGAATAGAGACTCCTCTTACAGTCGGTGTTTTGAGCACTCCCTGTGAGACCAGTATTAGTTTGCGATACACCACTGCAGTTTCAATGCATTCCTTGGACCTTCAGATTGACGATGAAACACAGAAATCGCATCGGAATTAAATACAGAAGGCTCAATGCCGACTTAAGTTGAGAAGAGTGTGACTTCTTATAGTCTGTGCTTTGATCCTTTCTGTGAGACCAGTATTAGTTTCCGATACACCACTGCAGGTTCTATGTATTCCTTGGACCTTCACATTGACAATGAAACACAGAAATCGCATCGGAATTAAATATAAAAGGCACAATGCCTCCATAAGTACTAGAATGGAGACACTTCGTACAGTCGGTGTTTTGCGCACTCCCTGTGAGACCAGTATTAGTTTCCGATACACCACTGCAATTTCAATGTAATCCTTGGACCTTCACATTGACGATGAAACACAGAAATCGCATCGGAATTAAATACAAAAGGCACAATGCCTCCATAAGTACAAGAATAGGAACTCTCCTTACAGTCGGTGTTTTGAGCACTCCCTGTGAGACCAGTATTAGTTTCCGATACACCACTGCAGGTTCAATGTAATCCTTGGACCTTCACATTGACGATGAAACACAAAAAATCGCATCGGAGTTAAATATAAAAGGCAAAATGCCTCCATAAGTACAAGAATAGAGACTCTTCTTACAGTCGGTGATTTGAGCACTCCCTGTGAGACCAGTATTAGTTTGCGATACAGCACTGCAGGTTCAATGTATTCCTTGGACATACACATTGACGATGAAACACTGAAATTAGATCGGAATTAAATAAAAAAGGCTCAATGCCGCCTTAAGTGCAAGAAGAGTGAGACTTCTTATAGTCTGTGCTATGATCCTGTCCTGTGAGACCATTATTAGTTTCCGATACACCACTGCAATTTCAATGTAATCCTTGGACCTTCACATTGACTATGAAACACAGAGATCGCATCGGAATTAAATACAAAAGGCACAATGCCTCCATAAGTACAAGAATAGAGACTCCTCTTACAGTCGGTGATTTGAGCACTCCCTGTGAGACCAGTATTAGTTTGCCATACACCACTGCAGGTTCAATGTATTCCTTGCACATACACATTGACGATGAAACACTGAAATTAGATCGGAATTAAATAAAAAAGGCTCAATGACGCCTTAAGTGCAAGAGAGTGAGACTTCTTATAGAGTGTGCTTTGATCCTTTCCTGTGAGACCAGTATTAGTTTCCGATACACCACTGCAGGTTCTATGTATTCCTTGGACCTTCACATTGACGATGAAACACAGAAATCGCATCGGAATTAAATACAAAAGGCACAATGCCTCCATAAGTACGAGAATAGGGACTCTTCTTACAGTCGGTGTTTTGAGCACTCCCTGTGAGACCAGTATTAGTTTGCGATACACCACTGCAGGTTTAATGTATTCCTTGGACATACACATTGACGATGAAACACTGAAATTAGATCGTAATAAAATAAAAAAGGCTCAATGCCGCGTTAAGTGCAAGAAGAGTGAGACTTCGTATAGTCTGTGCTTTGATCCTTTCCTGTGAGACCAGTATTAGTTTCCGATACACCACTGCAATTTCAATGGAATCCTGGAACCCTCACATTGACGATGAAACACAGAAATCGCATCGGAATTAAAAACAAAAGGCACAATGAATCCATAAGTACAAGAATAGAGACTCTTCTTACAGTCGCTGTTTCGAGCACTCCCTGTGAAACCAGTATTAGTTTGCGATACACCACTGCAGGTTCAATGCATTCCTTGGACCGTCAGATTGACGATGAAAGACAGAAATCGCATCGGAATCAAATACAAAAGGCTCAATGCCGACTTAAGTGCAAGAAGAGTGAGACTTCTTATAGTCTGTGTTTTGATCCCTTCCTGTGAGACCAGTATTAGTTTCCGATACACCACTGCAGGTTCTATGTATTCCTGTGACCTTCATATAGACGATGAAACACAGAAATCGCATCGGAATTAAATACAAAAGGCACAATGCCTCCATAAGTACAAGAATAGAGACTCTTCTTACAGTCGGTGTTTTGAGCACTCCCTGTGAGACCAGTATTAGTTTGCGATAATCCACTGCAGGTTCAATGTATTCCTTGGACATACACATTGACGATGAAACACTGAAATTAGATCGGAATTAAATAAAAAAGGTTCAATGGCGCCTTAAGTGCAGGAAGAGTGAGACTTCTTATAGTCTGTGCTTTGATCCTTTCCTGTGAGACCAGTATTAGTTTCCGATTCACCACTGTAATTTCAATGTAATCCTTAGACCTTCACATTGACGATGAAACACAGAGATCGCATCGGAATTAAATACAAAAGGCACAATGCCTCCATAAGTACAAGAATAGAGACTCTTCTTACAGTTGGTGTTTTGAGCACTCCCTGTCAGGCCAGTATTAGTTTCCGATACACCACTGCAATTTCAATGTAATCCTTGGACCGTCACATTGACGATGACACACAGAAATCGCATCGGAATTAAATACAAAAGGCACAATGCCTCCATAAGTACAAGAATAGGGACTCTTCTTACAGTCGGTGTTTTGAGCACTCCCTGTGAGACCAGTATTAGTTTCCGATACACCACTGCAATGTCAATGTAATCCTTGGACCTTCACATTGACGATCAAACACAGAGATCGCATCGGAATTAAATACAAAAGGCACAATGCCTCCATAAGTACAAGAATAGAGACTCTTCTTACAGTCGGTGTTTTGAGCACTCCCTCTGACACCAGTATTAGCTTGCGATACACCACTGCAGTTTCAATGTATTCCTGGACATACACATTGACGATGAAACACTGAAATAAGATCAGAATTACATAAAAAAGTCTCAATGCCGGCTTAAGTGCAAGAAGAGTGAGACTTCTTATAGTCTGTGCTTTAATTCTTTCCTGTGAGACCAGTATTAGTTTCCGATACACCACTGCAGGTTCTATGTATTCATTGGACCTTCACATTGACGATGAAACACAGAAATCGCATCGGAATTAAATACAAAAGGCACAATGCCTCCATAAGTACAAGAATAGGAACTCTCCTTACAGTCGCTGTTTGAGCACTCCCTGTGAGACCAGTATTAGTTTCCGATACACCACTGCAGGTTCATTGTAATCCTTGGACCTTCACATTGACGATGAAACACAGAAATCGCATCGGAATTAAATACAAAAGGCACAATGCCTCCATAAGTACAAGAATAGAGACTCTTCTAACAGTCGGTGTTTTGAGAACACCCTGTGAGTCCAGTATTAGTTTCCGATACACCACTGCAATTTCAATGTAATCCTTGGACCTTCACATTGACGATGAGACACAGAGATCGCATCGGAATTAAATACAAAAGGCACAATGCCTCCATAAGTACAAGAATAGAGACTCTACTTACAGTCGGTGTTTTGAGCTCTCCCTGTGAGACCAGTATTAGTTTGCGATACACCACTGCAGGTTCAATGTATTCCAGGACATACACATTGACGATGAAACACTGAAATTAGATCGGAATTAAATAAAAAAGGCTTAATACCGCCTTAAGTGCAAGAAGAGTGTGACTTCTTATAGTCTGTGCTTTAATCCTTTCCTGTGAGACCAGTATTAGTTTCCGATACACCACTGCAGGTTCTATGTATTCCTTGGACCTTCACATTGACGATGAAACACAGAAATCGCATGGGAATTAAATACAATAGGCACAATGCCTCCATAAGTACAAGAATAGGAACTCTCCTTACAGTCGGTGTTTTGAGCACTCCCTGTGAGACCAGTATTAGTTTCCGATACACCACTGCAGGTTCAATGTAATCCTTGGACCTTCACATTGACGATGAAACACAAAAAATCGCATCGGAGTTAAATACAAAAGGCAAAATGCCTCCATAAGTACAAGAATAGACACTCTTCTTACAGTCGGTGATTTGAGCACTCCCTGTGAGACCAGTATTAGTTTGCGATACAGCACTGCAGGTTCAATGTATTCCTTGGACATACACATTGACGATGAAACACTGAAATTAGATCGGAATTAAATAAAAAAGGCTCAATGCCGCCTTAAGTGCAAGAAGAGTGAGACTTCTTACAGTCTGTGCTTTGATCCTTTCCTGTGAGACCATTATTAGTTTCCGATACACCACTGCAATTTCAATGTAATCCTTGGACCTTCACATTGACTATGAAACACAGAGATCGCATCGTAATTAAATACAAAAGTCACAATGCCTCCATAAGTACAAGAATAGAGACTCCTCTTACAGTCGGTGTTTTGAGCACTCCCTGTGAGACCGGTATTAGTTTGCGATACACCACTGCAGTTTCAATGCATTCCTTGGACCTTCAGATTGACGATGAAACACAGAAATCGCATCGGAATTAAATACAGAAGGCTCAATGCCGACTTAAGTTGAGAAGAGTGTGACTTCTTATAGTCTGTGCTTTGATCCTTTCTGTGAGACCAGTATTAGTTTCCGATACACCACTGCAGGTTCTATGTATTCCTTGGACCTTCACATTGACAATGAAACACAGAAATCGCATCGGAATTAAATATAAAAGGCACAATGCCTCCATAAGTACAAGAATGGAGACACTTCGTACAGTCGGTGTTTTGCGCACTCCCTGTGAGACCAGTATTAGTTTCCGATACACCACTGCAATTTCAATGTAATCCTTGGACCTTCACATTGACGATGAAACACAGAAATCGCATCGGAATTAAATACAAAAGGCACAATGCCTCCATAAGTACAAGAATAGGAACTCTCCTTACAGTCGGTGTTTTGAGCACTCCCTGTGAGACCAGTATTAGTTTCCGATACACCACTGCAGGTTCAATGTAATCCTTGGACCTTCACATTGACGATGAAACACAAAAAATCGCATCGGAGTTAAATATAAAAGGCAAAATGCCTCCATAAGTACAAGAATAGAGACTCTTCTTACAGTCGGTGATTTGAGCACTCCCTGTGAGACCAGTATTAGTTTGCGATACAGCACTGCAGGTTCAATGTATTCCTTGGACATACACATTGACGATGAAACACTGAAATTAGATCGGAATTAAATAAAAAAGGCTCAATGCCGCCTTAAGTGCAAGAAGAGTGAGACTTCTTATAGTCTGTGCTATGATCCTGTCCTGTGAGACCATTATTAGTTTCCGATACACCACTGCAATTTCAATGTAATCCTTGGACCTTCACATTGACTATGAAACACAGAGATCGCATCGGAATTAAATACAAAAGGCACAATGCCTCCATAAGTACAAGAATAGAGACTCCTCTTACAGTCGGTGTTTTGAGCACTCCCTGTGAGACCAGTATTAGTTTGCGATACACCACTGCAGTTTCAATGCATTCCTTGGACCTTCAGATTGACGATGAAACACAGAAATCGCATCGGAATTAAATACAAAAGGCTCAATACCGACTTAAGTTAAGAAGAGTGTGACTTCTTATAGTCTGTGCTTTGATCCTTTCTGTGAGACCAGTATTAGTTTCCGATACACCACTGCAGGTTCTATGTATTCCTTGGACCTTCACATTGACAATGAAACACAGAAATCGCATCGGAATTAATTATAAAAGGCACAATGCCTCCATAAGTACAAGAATGGAGACACTTCGTACAGTCGGTGTTTTGCGCACTCCCTGTGACACCAGTATTAGTTTGCGATACACCACTGCAGGTTCAATGTATTCCTTGGACATACACATTGACGATGAAACACTGAAATTAGATCGGAATTAAATAAAAAAGGCTCAATGCCGCCTTAAGTGCAAGAAGAGTGAGACTTCTTATAGTCAGTGCTTTGATCCTTTCCTGTGAGACCAGTATTAGTTTCCCATACACCACTGCAATTCAATGTAATCCTTGGACCTTCACATTGACGATGAAACACAGAGATCGCATCGGAATTAAATACAAAAGGCACAATGCCTCCATAACTACAAGAATAGAGACTCTTCTTACAGTCGGTGTTTTGAGCACTATCTGTGAGACCAGTATTAGTTTGCGATACACCACTGCAGGTTCAATGCATTCCTTGGACCTTCAGATTGACGATGAAACACAGAAATCGCATCGGAATTAAATACAAAAGGCACAAAGACTCCATAAGTACAAGAATAGAGATTCTTCTTACAGTCGGTGATTTGAGCACTGCCTGTGAGACCAGTATTAGTTTGCGATACACCACTGCAGGTTCAATGTATTCCTTTTACATACACATTGACGATGAAACACTGAAATTAGATCGGAATTAAATAAAAAAGGCTCAATGCCGCCTTAAGTGCAAGAAGAGTGAGACTTCTTAGAGTCTGTGCTTTGATCCTTTCCTGTGAGACCAGTATTAGTTTCCGATACACCACTGCAATTTCAATGTAATCCTTGGACCTTCACATTGACGATGAAACACATAAATCGCATCGGAATTAAATACAAAAGGCACAAAGACTCCATAAGTACAAGAATAGAGTCTCTTCTTACAGTCGGTGTTTTGAGCAGTCTCTGTGAGACCAGTATTAGTTTGCGATACACCACTGCAGGTTCAATGCATTCCTTGGACCTTCAGATTGACGATGAAACACAGAAATCGCATCGGAATTAAATACAAAAGTCTCAATGCCGACTTAAGTGCAAGAAGAGTGAGACTTCTTATTGTCTGTGCTTTGATCCTTTCCGGTTAGACCAGTATTAGTTTCCGATACACCACTGCAGGTTCTATGTATTCCTTGGACCTTCACAATGACGATGAAACACAGAAATCGCATCGGAATTAAATACAAAAGGCACAATGCCTCCATAAGTACAAGAATAGAGACTCTTCTAACAGTCGGTGTTTTGAGAACACCCTGTGAGTCCAGTATTAGTTTCCGATACACCACTGCAATTTCAATGTAATCCTTGGACCTTCACATTGACGATGAGACACAGAGATCGCATCGGAATTAAATACAAAAGGCACAATGCCTCCATAAGTACAAGAATAGAGACTCTACTTACAGTCGGTGTTTTGAGCTCTCCCTGTGAGACCAGTATTAGTTTGCGATACACCACTGCAGGTTCAATGTATTCCAGGACATACACATTGACGATGAAACACTGAAATTAGATCGGAATTAAATAAAAAAGGCTCAATACCGCCTTAAGTGCAAGAAGAGTGTGACTTCTTATAGTCTGTGCTTTAATCCTTTCCTGTGAGACCAGTATTAGTTTCCGATACACCACTGCAGGTTCTATGTATTCCTTGGACCTTCACATTGACGATGAAACACAGAAATCGCATGGAAATTAAATACAAAAGGCACAATGCCTCCATAAGTACAAGAATAGGAACTCTCCTTACAGTCGGTGTTTTGAGCACTCCCTGTGAGACCAGTATTAGTTTCCGATACACCACTGCAGGTTCAATGTAATCCTTGGACCTTCACATTGACGATGAAACACAAAAAATCGCATCGGAGTTAAATACAAAAGGCAAAATGCCTCCATAAGTACAAGAATAGAGACTCTTCTTACAGTCGGTGATTTGAGCTCTCCCTGTGAGACCAGTATTAGTTTGCGATACAGCACTGCAGGTTCAATGTATTCCTTGGACATACACATTGACGATGAAACACTGAAATTAGATCGGAATTAAATAAAAAAGGCTCAATGCCGCCTTAAGTGCAAGAAGAGTGAGACTTCTTACAGTCTGTGCTTTGATCCTTTCCTGTGAGACCATTATTAGTTTCTGATACACCACTGCAATTTCAATGTAATCCTTGGACCTTCACATTGACTATGAAACACAGAGATCGCATCGGAATTAAATACAAAAGGCACAATGCCTCCATAAGTACAAGAATAGAGACTCCTCTTACAGTCGGTGTTTTGAGCACTCCCTGTGAGACCAGTATTAGTTTGCGATACACCACTGCAGTTTCAATGCATTCCTTGGACCTTCAGATTGACGATGAAACACAGAAATCGCATCGGAATTAAATACAAAAGGCTCAATGCCGACTTAAGTTAAGAAGAGTGTGACTTCTTATAGTCTGCGCTTTGATCCCTTCTGTGAGACCAGTATTAGTTTCCGATACACCACTGCAGGTTCTATGTATTCCTTGGACCTTCACATTGACAATGAAACACAGAAATCGCATCGGAATTAAATATAAAAGGCACAATGCCTCCATAAGTACAAGAATGGAGACACGTCGTACAGTCGGTGTTTTGCGCACTCCCTGTGACACCAGTATTAGTTTGCGATACACCACTGCAGGTTCAATGTATTCCTTGGACATACACATTGACGATGAAACACTGAAATTAGATCGGAATTAAATAAAAAAGGCTCAATGCCGCCTTAAGTGCAAGAAGAGTGAGACTTCTTATAGTCAGTGCTTTGATCCTTTCCTGTGAGACCAGTATTAGTTTCCGATACACCACTGCAAGTTCATTGTAATCCTTGGACCTTCACATTGACGATGAAACACAGAAATCGCATCGGAATTAAATACAAAAGGCACAATGCCTCCATAAGTACAAGAATAGAGACTCTTCTTACCGTCGGTGTTTTGGGCACTCCCTGTGAGACCAGTATTAGTTTCCGATACACCACTGCAATTTCAAAGTAATCCTTGGACCTTCACATTGACGATGAAACACAGAAATCGCATCGGAATTAAATACAAAAGGCACAATGCCTCCATAAGTACAAGAATAGGAACTCTCCTTACAGTCGGTGTTTTGAGCACTCCCTGTGAGACCAGTATTAGTTTCCGATACACCACTGCAGGTTCAATGTAATCCTTGGACCTTCACATTGACGATGAAACACAAAAAATCGCATCGGAGTTAAATACAAAAGGCAAAATGCCTCCATAAGTACAAGAATAGAGACTCTTCTTACAGTCGGTGATTTGAGCACTCCCTGTGAGACCAGTATTAGTTTGCGATACAGCACTGCAGGTTCAATGTATTCCTTGGACATACACATTGACGATGAAACACTGAAATTAGATCGGAATTAAATAAAAAAGGCTCAATGCCGCCTTAAGTGCAAGAAGAGTGAGACTTCTTATAGTCTGTGCTTTGATCCTTTCCTGTGAGACCATTATTAGTTTCCGATACACCACTGCAATTTCAATGTAATCCTTGGACCTTCACATTGTCTATGAAACACAGAGATTGCATCGGAATTAAATACAAAAGGCACAATGCCTCCATAAGTACAAGAATAGAGACTCCTCTTACAGTCGGTGTTTTGAGCACTCCCTGTGAGACCAGTATTAGTTTGCGATACACCACTGCAGTTTCAATGCATTCCTTGGACCTTCAGATTGACGATGAAACACAGAAATCGCATCGGAATTAAATACAAAAGGCTCAATGCCGACTTAAGTTAAGAAGAGTGTGACTTCTTATAGTCTGTGCTTTGATCCTTTCTGTGAGACCAGTATTAGTTTCCGATACACCACTGCAGGTTCTATGTATTCCTTGGACCTTCACATTGACAATGAAACACAGAAATCGCATCGGAATTAAATATAAAAGGCACAATGCCTCCATAAGTACAAGAATGGAGACACTTCGTACAGTCGGTGTTTTGCGCACTCCCTGTGACACCAGTATTAGTTTGCGATACACCACTGCAGGTTCAATGTATTCCTTGGACATACACATTGACGATGAAACACTGAAATTAGATCGGAATTAAATAAAAAAGGCTCAATGCCGCCTTAAGTGCAAGAAGAGTGAGACTTCTTATAGTCAGTGCTTTGATCCTTTCCTGTGAGACCAGTATTAGTTTCCGATACACCACTGCAATTCAATGTAATCCTTGGACCTTCACATTGACGATGAAACACAGAGATCGCATCGGAATTAAATACAAAAGGCACAATGCCTCCATAACTACAAGAATAGAGACTCTTCTTACAGTCGGTGTTTTGCGCACTATCTGTGAGACCAGTATTAGTTTGCGATACACCACTGCAGGTTCAATGCATTCCTTGGACCTTCAGATTGACGATGAAACACAGAAATCGCATCGGAATTAAATACAAAAGGCACAAAGACTCCATAAGTACAAGAATAGAGATTCTTCTTACAGTCGGTGATTTGAGCACTGCCTGTGAGACCAGTATTAGTTTGCGATACACCACTGCAGGTTCAATGTATTCCTTTTACATACACATTGACGATGAAACACTGAAATTAGATCGGAATTAAATAAAAAAGGCTCAATGCCGCCTTAAGTGCAAGAAGAGTGAGACTTCTTAGAGTCTGTGCTTTGATCCTTTCCTGTGAGACCAGTATTAGTTTCCGATACACCACTGCAATTTCAATGTAATCCTTGGACCTTCACATTGACGATGAAACACATAAATCGCATCGGAATTAAATACAAAAGGCACAAAGACTCCATAAGTACAAGAATAGAGTCTCTTCTTACAGTCGGTGTTTTGAGCAGTCTCTGTGAGACCAGTATTAGTTTGCGATACACCACTGCAGGTTCAATGCATTCCTTGGACCTTAAGATTGACGATGAAACACAGAAATCGCATCGGAATTAAATGCAAAAGTCTCAATGCCGACTTAAGTGCAAGAAGAGTGAGACTTCTTATAGTCTGTGCTTTGATCCTTTCCGGTTAGGCCAGTATTAGTTTCCGATACACCACTGCAGGTTCTATGTATTCCTTGGACCTTCACAATGACGATGAAACACAGAAATCGCATCGGAATTAAATACAAAAGGCACAATGCCTCCATAAGTACAAGAATAGAGACTCTTCTTACAGTCGGTGTTTTGAGCACTCCATGTGAGACCAGTATTAGTTTGCGATACACCACTGCAGGTTCAATGTATTCCTGGACATACACATTGACGATGAAACACTGAAATTAGATCGGAATTAAATAAAAAAGGCTCAATGCCGCCTTAAGTGCAAGAAGAGTGAGACTTCTTATAGTCTGTGCTTTGATCCTTTCCTGTGAGACCAGAATTAGTTTCCGATATACCACTGCAATTCAATGTAATCCTTGGACCTTCACATTGACGTTGAAACACAGAGATCGCATCGGAATTAAATACAAAAGGCACAATGCCTCCATAAGTACAAGAATAGAGACTCTTCTTACAGTCGGTGTTTTGAGCACTCCCTGTGAGACCAGTATTAATTTGCGATACACCACTGCAGTTTCAATGTATTCGTGGACATACACATTGACGATGAAACACTGAAATTAGATCGGAATTAAATAAAAAAGGCTCAATGCCGCCTTAAGTGCAAGAAGAGTGAGACTTCTTATAGTCTGTGCTTTGATCCATTCCTGTGAGACCAGTATTAGTTTCCGATACACCACTGCAGGTTCTATGTATTCCTTGGACCTTCACATTGACGATGAAACACAGAAATCGCATCGGAATTAAATACAAAAGGCACAAAGACTCCATAAGTACAAGAATAGAGATTCTTCTTACAGTCGGTGATTTGAGCACTGCCTGTGAGACCAGTATTAGTTTGCGATACACCACTGCAGGTTCAATGTATTCCTTTTACATACACATTGACGATGAAACACTGAAATTAGATCGGAATTAAATAAAAAAGGCTCAATGCCGCCTTAAGTGCAAGAAGAGTGAGACTTCTTAGAGTCTGTGCTTTGATCCTTTCCTGTGAGACCAGTATTAGTTTCCGATACACCACTGCAATTTCAATGTAATCCTTGGACCTTCACATTGACGATGAAACACATAAATCGCATCGGAATTAAATACAAAAGGCACAAAGACTCCATAAGTACAAGAATAGAGTCTCTTCTTACAGTCGGTGTTTTGAGCAGTCTCTGTGAGACCAGTATTAGTTTGCGATACACCACTGCAGGTTCAATGCAATCCTTGGACCTTCAGATTGTCGATGAAACACAGAAATCGCATCGGAATTAAATACAAAAGTCTCAATGCCGACTTAAGTGCAAGAAGAGTGAGACTTCTTATGGTCTGTGCTTTGATCCTTTCCGGTTAGAACAGTATTAGTTTCCGATACACCACTGCAGGTTCTATGTATTCCTTGGACCTTCACAATGACGATGAAACACAGAAATCGCATCGGAATTAAATACAGAAGGCACAATGCCTCTATAAGTACAAGAATAGAGACTCTTCTTACAGTCGGTGTTTTGAGCACTCCATGTGAGACCAGTATTAGTTTGCGATACACCACTGCAGGTTAAATGTATTCCTGGACATACACATTGACGATGAAACACTGAAATTAGATCGGAATTAAATAAAAAAGGCTCAATGCCGCCTTAAGTGCAAGAAGAGTGAGACTTCTTATAGTCTGTGCTTTGATCCTTTCCTGTGAGACCAGTATTAGTTTCCGATATACCACTGCAATTCAATGTAATCCTTGGACCTTCACATTGACGATGAAACACAGAGGTCGCATCGGAATTAAATACAAAAGGCACAATGCCTCCATAAGTACAAGAATAGAGACTCTTCTTACAGTCGGTGTTTTGAGCACTCCCTGTGAGACCAGTATTAATTTGCGATACACCACTGCAGGTTCAATGTATTCGTGGACATACACATTGACGATGAAACACTGAAATTAGATCGGAATTAAGTAAAAAAGGCTCAATGCCGCCTTAAGTGCAAGAAGAGTGAGACTTCTTATAGTCTGTGCTTTGATCCATTCCTGTGAGACCAGTATTAGTTTCCGATACACCACTGCAGGTTCTATGTATTCCTTGGACCTTCACATTGACGATGAAACACAGAGATCGCATCGGAATTAAATACAAAAGGCACAATGCCTCCATAAGTACAAGAATAGAGACTCTTCTTACAGTCGGTGTTTTGAGCACTATCTGTGAGACCAGTATTAGTTTCCGATACACCACTGCAGGTTCAATGCATTCCTTGGACCTTCAGATTGACGATGAAACACAGAAATCGCATCGGAATTAAATACAAAAGGCACAAAGACTCCATAAGTACAAGAATAGAGATTCTTCTTACAGTCGGTGATTTGAGCACTGCCTGTGAGACCAGTATTAGTTTGCGATACACCACTGCAGGTTCAATGTATTCCTTTTACATACACATTGACGATGAAACACTGAAATTAGATCGGAATTAAATAAAAAAGGCTCAATGCCGCCTTAAGTGCAAGAAGAGTGAGACTTCTTAGAGTCTGTGCTTTGATCCTTTCCTGTGAGACCAGTATTAGTTTCCGATACACCACTGCAATTTCAATGTAATCCTTGGACCTTCACATTGACGATGAAACACATAAATCGCATCGGAATTAAATACAAAAGGCACAAAGACTCCATAAGTACAAGAATAGAGTCTCTTCTTACAGTCGGTGTTTTGAGCAGTCTCTGTGAGACCAGTATTAGTTTGCGATACACCACTGCAGGTTCAATGCATTCCTTGGACCTTCAGATTGACGATGAAACACAGAAATCGCATCGGAATTAAATACAAAAGTCTCAATGCCGACTTAAGTGCAAGAAGAGTGAGACTTCTTATTGTCTGTGCTTTGATCCTTTCCGGTTAGACCAGTATTAGTTTCCGATACACCACTGCAGGTTCTATGTATTCCTTGGACCTTCACAATGACGATGAAACACAGAAATCGCATCGGAATTAAATACAAAAGGCACAATGCCTCCATAAGTACAAGAATAGAGACTCTTCTAACAGTCGGTGTTTTGAGAACACCCTGTGAGTCCAGTATTAGTTTCCGATACACCACTGCAATTTCAATGTAATCCTTGGACCTTCACATTGACGATGAGACACAGAGATCGCATCGGAATTAAATACAAAAGGCACAATGCCTCCATAAGTACAAGAATAGAGACTCTACTTACAGTCGGTGTTTTGAGCTCTCCCTCTGAGACCAGTATTAGTTTGCGATACACCACTGCAGGTTCAATGTATTCCAGGACATACACATTGACGATGAAACACTGAAATTAGATCGGAATTAAATAAAAAAGGCTCAATACCGCCTTAAGTGCAAGAAGAGTGTGACTTCTTATAGTCTGTGCTTTAATCCTTTCCTGTGAGACCAGTATTAGTTTCCGATACACCACTGCAGGTTCTATGTATTCCTTGGACCTTCACATTGACGATGAAACACAGAAATCGCATGGGAATTAAATACAAAAGGCACAATGCCTCCATAAGTACAAGAATAGGAACTCTCCTTACAGTCGGTGTTTTGAGCACTCCCTGTGAGACCAGTATTAGTTTCCGATACACCACTGCAGGTTCAATGTAATCCTTGGACCTTCACATTGACGATGAAACACAAAAAATCGCATCGGAGTTTTAAATACAAAAGGCAAAATGCCTCCATAAGTACAAGAATAGAGACTCTTCTTACAGTCGGTGATTTGAGCTCTCCCTGTGAGACCAGTATTAGTATTTGCGATACAGCACTGCAGGTTCAATGTATTCCTTGGACATACACATTGACGATGAAACACTGAAATTAGATCGGAATTAAATAAAAAAGGCTCTATGCCGCCTTAAGTGCAAGAAGAGTGAGACTTCTTACAGTCTGTGCTTTGATCCTTTCCTAGTGAGACCATTATTAGTTTCCGATACACCACTGCAATTTCAATGTAATCCTTGGACCTTCACATTGACTATGAAACACAGAGATCGCATCGGAATTAAATACAAAAGGCACAATGCCTCCATAAGTACAAGAATAGAGACTCTCCTCCTTACAGTCGGTGTTTTGGAGCCACTCCCTGTGAGACCAGTATTAGTTTGCGATACACCACTGCAGTTTCAATGCATTCCTTGGACCTTCAGATTGGACGATGAAAACACAGAAAATCGCATCGGAATTAAATACAAAAGGCTCAATGCCGACTTAAGTTAAGAAGAGTGTGACTTCTATAGTCTGCGCTTTGATCCCTTCTGTGAGACCAGTATTAGTTTCCGATACACCACTGCAGGTTCTATGTATTCCTTGGACCTTCACATTGACAATGAAACACAGAAATCGCATCGGAATTAAATATAAAAGGCAACAATGCCTCCATAAGTACAAGAATGGAGACACGTCGTACAGTCGGTGTTTTGCGCACTCCCTGTGACACCAGTATTAGTTTGCGATACACCACTGCAGGTTCAATGTATTCCTTGGACATACACATTGACGATGAAACACTGAAATTAGATCGGAATTAAATAAAAAAGGCTCAATGCCGCCTTAAGTGCAAGAAGAGTGAGACTTCTTATAGTCAGTGCTTTGATCCTTTCCTGTGAGGACCAGTATTAGTTGCAAGTTCATTGTAATCCTTGGACCTTCACATTGACGATGAAACACAGAAATCGCATCGGAATTAAATACAAAAGGCACAATGCCTCCATAAGTACAAGAATAGAGACTCTTCTTACCGTCGGTGTTTTGGGCACTCCCTGTGAGACCAGTATTAGTTTCCGATACACCACTGCAATTTCAAAGTAATCCTTGGACCTTCACATTGACGATGAAACACAGAAATCGCATCGGAATTAAATACAAAAGGCACAATGCCTCCATAAGTACAAGAATAGGAACTCTCCTTACAGTCGGTGTTTTGAGCACTCCCTGTGAGACCAGTATTAGTTTCCGATACACCACTGCAGGTTCAATGTAATCCTTGGACCTTCACATTGACGATGAAACACAAAAAATCGCATCGGAGTTAAATACAAAAGGCAAAATGCCTCCATAAGTACAAGAATAGAGACTCTTCTTACAGTCGGTGATTTGAGCACTCCCTGTGAGACCAGTATTAGTTTGCGATACAGCACTGCAGGTTCAATGTATTCCTTGGACATACACATTGACGATGAAACACTGAAATTAGATCGGAATTAAATAAAAAAGTCTCAATGCCGCCTTAAGTGCAAGAAGAGTGAGACTTCTTATAGTCTGTGCTTTGATCCTTTCCTGTGAGACCATTATTAGTTTCCGATACACCACTGCAATTACAATGTAATCCTTGGACCTTCACATTGTCTATGAAACACAGAGATTGCATCGGAATTAAATACAAAAGGCACAATGCCTCCATAAGTACAAGAATAGAGACTCCTCTTACAGTCGGTGTTTTGAGCACTCCCTGTGAGACCAGTATTAGTTTGCGATACACCACTGCAGTTTCAATGCATTCCTTGGACCTTCAGATTGACGATGAAACACAGAAATCGCATCGGAATTAAATACAAAAGGCTCAATGCCGACTTAAGTTAAGAAGAGTGTGACTTCTTATAGTCTGTGCTTTGATCCTTTCTGTGAGACCAGTATTAGTTTCCGATACACCACTGCAGGTTCTATGTATTCCTTGGACCTTCACATTGACAATGAAACACAGAAATCGCATCGGAATTAAATATAAAAGGCACAATGCCTCCATAAGTACAAGAATGGAGACACTTCGTACAGTCGGTGTTTTGCGCACTCCCTGTGACACCAGTATTAGTTTGCGATACACCACTGCAGGTTCAATGTATTCCTTGGTCATACACATTGACGATGAAACACTGAAGTTAGATCGGAATTAAATAAAAAAGGCTCAATGCCGCCTTAAGTGCAAGAAGAGTGAGACTTCTTATAGTCAGTGCTTTGATCCTTTCCTGTGAGACCAGTATTAGTTTCCGATACACCACTGCAATTCAATGTAATCCTTGGACCTTCACATTGACGATGAAACACAGAGATCGCATCGGAATTAAATACAAAAGGCACAATGCCTCCATAACTACAAGAATAGAGACTCTTCTTACAGTCGGTGTTTTGAGCACTATCTGTGAGACCAGTATTAGTTTGCGATACACCACTGCAGGTTCAATGCATTCCTTGGACCTTCAGATTGACGATGAAACACAGAAATCGCATCGGAATTAAATACAAAAGGCACAAAGACTCCATAAGTACAAGAATAGAGATTCTTCTTACAGTCGGTGATTTGAGCACTGCCTGTGAGACCAGTATTAGTTTGCGATACACCACTGCAGGTTCAATGTATTCCTTTTACATACACATTGACGATGAAACACTGAAATTAGATCGGAATTAAATAAAAAAGGCTCAATGCCGCCTTAAGTGCAAGAAGAGTGAGACTTCTTAGAGTCTGTGCTTTGATCCTTTCCTGTGAGACCAGTATTAGTTTCCGATACACCACTGCAATTTCAATGTAATCCTTGGACCTTCACATTGACGATGAAACACATAAATCGCATCGGAATTAAATACAAAAGGCACAAAGACTCCATAAGTACAAGAATAGAGTCTCTTCTTACAGTCGGTGTTTTGAGCAGTCTCTGTGAGACCAGTATTAGTTTGCGATACACCACTGCAGGTTCAATGCATTCCTTGGACCTTAAGATTGACGATGAAACACAGAAATCGCATCGGAATTAAATACAAAAGTCTCAATGCCGACTTAAGTGCAAGAAGAGTGAGACTTCTTATAGTCTGTGCTTTGATCCTTTCCGGTTAGACCAGTATTAGTTTCCGATACACCACTGCAGGTTCTATGTATTCCTTGGACCTTCACAATGACGATGAAACACAGAAATCGCATCGGAATTAAATACAAAAGGCACAATGCCTCCATAAGTACAAGAATAGAGACTCTTCTTACAGTCGGTGTTTTGAGCACTCCATGTGAGACCAGTATTAGTTTGCGATACACCACTGCAGGTTCAATGTATTCCTGGACATACACATTGACGATGAAACACTGAAATTAGATCGGAATTAAATAAAAAAGGCTCAATGCCGCCTTAAGTGCAAGAAGAGTGAGACTTCTTATAGTCTGTGCTTTGATCCTTTCCTGTGAGACCAGAATTAGTTTCCGATATACCACTGCAATTCAATGTAATCCTTGGACCTTCACATTGACGTTGAAACACAGAGATCGCATCGGAATTAAATACAAAAGGCACAATGCCTCCATAAGTACAAGAATAGAGACTCTTCTTACAGTCGGTGTTTTGAGCACTCCCTGTGAGACCAGTATTAATTTGCGATACACCACTGCAGTTTCAATGTATTCGTGGACATACACATTGACGATGAAACACTGAAATTAGATCGGAATTAAATAAAAAAGGCTCAATGCCGCCTTAAGTGCAAGAAGAGTGAGACTTCTTATAGTCTGTGCTTTGATCCATTCCTGTGAGACCAGTATTAGTTTCCGATACACCACTGCAGGTTCTATGTATTCCTTGGACCTTCACATTGACGATGAAACACAGAAATCGCATCGGAATTAAATACAAAAGGCACAAAGACTCCATAAGTACAAGAATAGAGATTCTTCTTACAGTCGGTGATTTGAGCACTGCCTGTGAGACCAGTATTAGTTTGCGATACACCACTGCAGGTTCAATGTATTCCTTTTACATACACATTGACGATGAAACACTGAAATTAGATCGGAATTAAATAAAAAAGGCTCAATGCCGCCTTAAGTGCAAGAAGAGTGAGACTTCTTAGAGTCTGTGCTTTGATCCTTTCCTGTGAGACCAGTATTAGTTTCCGATACACCACTGCAATTTCAATGTAATCCTTGGACCTTCACATTGACGATGAAACACATAAATCGCATCGGAATTAAATACAAAAGGCACAAAGACTCCATAAGTACAAGAATAGAGTCTCTTCTTACAGTCGGTGTTTTGAGCAGTCTCTGTGAGACCAGTATTAGTTTGCGATACACCACTGCAGGTTCAATGCAATCCTTGGACCTTCAGATTGTCGATGAAACACAGAAATCGCATCGGAATTAAATACAAAAGTCTCAATGCCGACTTAAGTGCAAGAAGAGTGAGACTTCTTATGGTCTGTGCTTTGATCCTTTCCGGTTAGAACAGTATTAGTTTCCGATACACCACTGCAGGTTCTATGTATTCCTTGGACCTTCACAATGACGATGAAACACAGAAATCGCATCGGAATTAAATACAGAAGGCACAATGCCTCTATAAGTACAAGAATAGAGACTCTTCTTACAGTCGGTGTTTTGAGCACTCCATGTGAGACCAGTATTAGTTTGCGATACACCACTGCAGGTTCAATGTATTCCTGGACATACACATTGACGATGAAACACTGAAATTAGATCGGAATTAAATAAAAAAGGCTCAATGCCGCCTTAAGTGCAAGAAGAGTGAGACTTCTTATAGTCTGTGCTTTGATCCTTTCCTGTGAGACCAGTATTAGTTTCCGATATACCACTGCAATTCAATGTAATCCTTGGACCTTCACATTGACGATGAAACACAGAGATCGCATCGGAATTAAATACAAAAGGCACAATGCCTCCATAAGTACAAGAATAGAGACTCTTCTTACAGTCGGTGTTTTGAGCACTCCCTGTGAGACCAGTATTAATTTGCGATACACCACTGCAGGTTCAATGTATTCGTGGACATACACATTGACGATGAAACACTGAAATTAGATCGGAATTAAGTAAAAAAGGCTCAATGCCGCCTTAAGTGCAAGAAGAGTGAGACTTCTTATAGTCTGTGCTTTGATCCATTCCTGTGAGACCAGTATTAGTTTCCGATACACCACTGCAGGTTCTATGTATTCCTTGGACCTTCACATTGACGATGAAACACAGAGATCGCATCGGAATTAAATACAAAAGGCACAATGCCTCCATAAGTACAAGAATAGAGACTCTTCTTACAGTCGGTGTTTTGAGCACTATCTGTGAGACCAGTATTAGTTTCCGATACACCACTGCAGGTTCAATGCATTCCTTGGACCTTCAGATTGACGATGAAACACAGAAATCGCATCGGAATTAAATACAAAAGGCACAAAGACTCCATAAGTACAAGAATAGAGATTCTTCTTACAGTCGGTGATTTGAGCACTGCCTGTGAGACCAGTATTAGTTTGCGATACACCACTGCAGGTTCAATGTATTCCTTTTACATACACATTGACGATGAAACACTGAAATTAGATCGGAATTAAATAAAAAAGGCTCAATGCCGCCTTAAGTGCAAGAAGAGTGAGACTTCTTAGAGTCTGTGCTTTGATCCTTTCCTGTGAGACCAGTATTAGTTTCCGATACACCACTGCAATTTCAATGTAATCCTTGGACCTTCACATTGACGATGAAACACATAAATCGCATCGGAATTAAATACAAAAGGCACAAAGACTGCATAAGTACAAGAATAGAGTCTCTTCTTACAGTCGGTGTTTTGAGCAGTCTCTGTGAGACCAGTATTAGTTTGCGATACACCACTGCAGGTTCAATGCAATCCTTGGACCTTCAGATTGACGATGAAACACAGAAATCGCATCGGAATTAAATACAAAAGTCTCAATGCCGACTTAAGTGCAAGAAGAGTGAGACTTCTTATAGTCTGTGCTTTGATCCTTTCCGGTTAGACCAGTATTAGTTTCCGATACACCACTGCAGGTTCTATGTATTCCTTGGACCTTCACAATGACGATGAAACACAGAAATCGCATCGGAATTAAATACAAAAGGCACAATGCCTCCATAAGTACAAGCATAGAGACTCTTCTTACAGTCGGTGTTTTGAGCACTCCATGTGAGACCAGTATTAGTTTGCGATACACCACTGCAGGTTCAATGTATTCCTGGACATACACATTGACGATGAAACACTGAAATTAGATCGGAATTAAATAAAAAAGGCTCAATGCCGCCTTAAGTGCAAGAAGAGTGAGACTTCTTATAGTCTGTGCTTTGATCCTTTCCTGTGAGACCAGTATTAGTTTCCGATATACCACTGCAATTCAATGTAATCCTTGGACCTTCACATTGACGATGAAACACAGAAATCGCATCGGAATTAAATACAAAAGGCACAATGCCTCCATAAGTACAAGAATAGAGACTCTTCTTACAGTCGGTGTTTTGAGCACTCCCTGTGAGACCAGTATTAATTTGCGATACACCACTGCAGGTTCAATGTATTCGTGGACATACACATTGACGATGAAACACTGAAATTAGATCGGAATTAAATAAAAAAGGCTCAATGCCGCCTTAAGTGCAAGAAGAGTGAGACTTCTTATAGTCTGTGCTTTGATCCATTCCTGTGAGACCAGTATTAGTTTCCGATACACCACTGCAGGTTCTATGTATTCCTTGGACCTTCACATTGACGATGAAACACAGAGATCGCATCGGAATTAAATACAAAAGGCACAATGCCTCCATAAGTACAAGAATAGAGACTCTTCTTACAGTCGGAGTTTTGAGCACTCCCTGTGAGACCAGTATTAATTTGCGATACACCACTGCAGGTTCAACGTATTCCTGGACATACACATTGACGATGAAACACTGAAATTTGATCGGAATTAAATAAAAAAGGCTCAATGCCGCCTTAAGTGCAAGAAGAGTGAGACTTCTTATAGTCTGTGCTTTGATCCTTTCCTGTGAGACCAGTATTAGTTTCCGATACACCACCGCAGGTTCTATGTATTCCTTGGACCTTCACATTGACGATGAAACACAGAAATCGCATCGGAATTAAATACAAAAGGCACAATATCTCCATAAGTACAAGAATGGAGACTCATCTTACAGTCGGTGTTTTGAGCACTCCCTGTAATACAAGTATTAGTTTCCGATACAGCACAGCAATTTCAATGTAATCCTTGGACCTTCACATTGACGATGACACACAGAAATCGCATCGGAATTAAATACAAACGGCACATTGATTCCATAAGTACAAGAATAGAAACTCTTCTTACAGTCGGTGTTTTGAGCACTCCCTGTGAGACCAGTATTAGTTTGCGATACACCACTGCAGGTTCAATGTATTCCTTGGACATACACATTGACGATGAAACACTGAAATTTGATCGGAATTAAATAAAAAATGCCCAATGCCGCCTTAAGTGCAAGAAGAGTGACACTTCTTATAGTCTGTGCTTTGATCCTTCCCTGTGAGACCAGTATTAGTTTCCGATACACCACTGCAGGTTTCATGTAATCCTTGGACCTTTACATTGACGATGAAACACATAAATCACATCGGATTTAAATACAAAAGGCACAATGCCGACTTAAGTGCAAGAATAGTGAGACTTCTTATAGTCTGTGCTTTGATCCTTTCCTGTGAGACCAGTATTAGTTTCCGATACTTCACTGCAGGTTCTATGTATTCCTTGGACCTTCACATTGACGATGAAACACAGAAATCGCATCGGAATTAAACACAAAAGGCACAATGCCTCCGTAAGTACAGGAATAGAGACTCTTCTTACAGTCGATGTTTTGAGCACTCCCTTTGAGACCAGTATTAGTTTGCATACACCACTGAGGGTTCAATGTATTCCTTGGACATACACATTGACGATGAAACATTGAAATTTGATCGGAATTAAATAAAAAATGCCCAATGCCGCCTTAAGTGCAAGAAGAGTGACACTTCTTATAGTCTGTGCTTTGATCCTTCCCTGTGAGACCAGTATTAGTTTGCGTTACACCACTGCAGGTTCAATGCATTCCTTGGACCTTCAGATTGACGATGACACACAGAAATCGCATCGGAATTAAATACAAAATGCTCAATGCCGACTTAAGTGCAAGAATAGTGAGACTTCTTATAGTCTGTGCTTTGATCCTTTCCTGTGAGACCAGTATTAGTTTCCGATACACCACTGCAGGTTCTATGTATTCCTTGGACCTTCATATTGACGATGAAACACAGAAATCGCATCGGAATTAAATACAAAAGGAACAATGCCTCCATAAGTACAGGAATAGAGACTCTTCTTACAGTCGGTGTTTTGAGCACTCCCTGTGAGACCAGTATTAATTTGTGATACACCACTGCAGGTTCAATGTATTCCTGGACATACAAATTGACGATGAAACACTGAAATTAGATCGGAATTAAATAAAAAAAACTCAATGCCGCCTTAAGTGCAAGAAGAGTGAGACTTCTTAGAGTCTGTGCTTTGATGCTTTCCTGTGAGACCAGTATTAGTTTCCGATACACCACTGCAGGTTCTATGTATACCTTGGACCTTCACATCGACGATGAAACACAGAAATCGCATCGGAATTAAGTACAAAAGGCACAATGCCTCCATAAGTACAAGAATAGAGACTCTTCTTACATTCGGTGTCTTTGAGCACTCCCTGTGAGACCAGTATCAGTTTGCGATACACCACTGCAGGTTCAATGCATTCCTTGGACATACACATTGACGATGAAACACTGAAATTAGACCGGAATTAAATAAAAGAGGCTCAATGCCGCCTTAAGTGCAAGAAGAGTGAGACTTCTTAGAGTCTGTGCTTTGATCCTTTCCTGTGAGACCAGTATTAGTTTCCGATACACCACTGCAGGTTCCATGTATTCCTTGGACCTTCACATTGACGATGAAACACAGAAATCGCATCGGATTTAAATACAAAAGGCGCAATGCCTCCATAAGTACAAGAATAGAGACTCTTCTTACAGTCGGTTTTTTGAGCACTCCCTGTGAGACCAGTATTAGTTTGCCATACACCACTGCAGGTTCAATGTATTCCTTGCACATACACATTGACGATGAAACACTGAAATTAGATCGGAATTAAATAATAAAGGCTCAATGACGCCTTAAGTGCAAGAGAGTGAGACTTCTTATAGAGTGTGCTTTGATCCTTTCCTGTGAGACCAGTATTAGTTTCCGATACACCACTGCAAATTCAATGTAATCCTTGGCCCTTCACATTGACGATTAAACACAGAAATCGGATCGGAATTAAATGCAAAAGGCACAATGCCTCCATAAGTACAAGAATAGAGACTCTTCTCACAGTCGGTGTTTTGAGCACTCCCTGTGAGAACAGTATTAGTTTGCGATACACCACTGCAGGTTCAATGTATTCCTTGGACATACACATTGACGATGAAACACTGAAATCGCATCGGAATTAAATACAAAAGACACAATGCCGAATTAAGTGCAAGAAGAGTGAGACTTCTTAGAGTCTGTGCATTGATCCGTTCCTGTGAGACCAGTATTAGTTTCCGATACACCACTGGAGGTTCAATGTATTCCTTGGACATACACATTGACGATTAAACACTGAAATTAGATCGGAATTAAATAAAAAAGGCTCAATGCCGCCTTAAGTGCAAGAAGAGTGAGACTTCTTAGAGTCTGTGCTTTGATCCTTTCCTGTGAGACCAGTATTAGTTTTCCGATACACCACTGCAGGTTCAATTTATTCCTTGGATCTTCACATTGACGATGAAACACAGAAATCGCATCGGAATTAAATACAAAAGGCACAATGCCTCCATAAATACAAGAATAGAGACTCTTCTTACAGTCGGTGTTTTAGCACTCCCTGTGAGCCAGTATTAGTTTGCGATACACCACTGCAGGTTCAATGTATTCCTTGGACATACACATTGACGACGAAACACTGACATTAGATCGGAATTAAATAAAAAAGGCTCAATGCCGCCTTAAGTGCAAGAAGAGTGACACTTCTTAGAGTCTGTGCTTTGATCCTTTCCTGTGAGACCAGTATTAGTTTCCGATACACCACTGCAGGTTCAATGTATTCCTTGGACCTTCACATTGACGATGAAACACAGAAATCGCATCGGAATTAAATACAAAAGGCACAACGCCGACTTAAGTGCAAGAAGAGTGAGACTTCTTAGCGTCTGTGCATTGATCCTTTCCTGTGAGACCAGTATTAGTTTGCGATACACCACTGCAGGTTCAATGTATTCCTTGGACATTCACATTGACGATGAAACACAGAAATCGCATAGGAATTAAATACAAAAGGCACAATGCCGACTTAAGTGCAAGAAGAGTGAGACTTCTTAGAGTCTGTGCATTGATCCTATCCTGTGAGACCAGTATTAGGTTCCGATACACCACTGCAGGTTCAATGTATTCCTTGGACCTTCACATTGACGATGAAACACAGAAATCGCATAGGAATTAAATACAAAAGTCACAATGCCGACTTAAGTGCAAGAAGAGTGAGACTTCTTAGAGTCTGTGCATTGATCCTTTCCTGTGAGACCAGTATTAGTTTGCGATACACCACTGCAGGTTCAATGTATTCCTTGGATCTTCACATTGACGATGAAACACACAAATCGCATCGGAATTAAATACAAAAGGCACATTGCGACTTAAGTGCAAGAAGAGTGAGACTTCTTAGAGTCTGTGCATTGATATTTTCCTGTGAGACCAGTATTAGTTTCCGATACACCACTGCAGTTTCAATGTATTACTCGGACCTTCACATTGACGATGAAACACAGAAATCGCATCGGAATCAATTAAAAAAGGCACAATGCCGACTTAAGTGCAAGAAGAGTGAGACTTCTTAGAGTCTGTGCATTGATCTTTTCCTGTGAGACCAGTATTAGTTTCCGATACACCACTGCAGGTTCAATGATTTCCTTGGACCTTGACATTGACGATGAAACACAGAAATCGCATCGGAATTAAATACAAAAGGCACAATGCCAACTTAAGTGCAAGAAGAGTGAGACTTCTTAGAGTCTGTGCATTGATCCTTTCCTGTGAGACCAGTATTAGTTTCCGATACACAACTGCGGGTTCAATGTATTCCTTGGACCTTCCCATTGACGATGAAACACTGAAATCGCATCGGAATTAAATACAAAAGGCACAATGCCTCAATAAGTACAAGAATTGAGACTCTTCTTACAGTCAGTGTTTTGAGCACTCCCTGTGAGACCAGTATTAGTTTGCGATACACCACTGCAGGTTCAATGTATTCCTTGGACCTTCACATTGACGATGAAACACAGAAATCGCATCGGACTTAAATACAAGAGGCACAATGCAGACTCAAGTGCTAGAAGAGTGAGACTTCTTAGAGTCTGTGCATTGATCCTTTCCTGTGAGACCAGTATTAGTTTCCGATACATCGCTGCAGGATCAATGTATTCCTTGGACCTTCACATTGACGATGAAACACAGAAATCGCATCGGAATTAAATACAAAAGTCACAATGCCTCCATAAGTACAAGAATAGAGACTCTTCTTACAATCGGTGTTTTGAGCACTCCCTGTGAGACCAGTATAAGTTTGCGATACACCACTGAAGGTTCAATGTATTCCATGGACATACACATTGACGATGAAACACTGAAATTAGATCGGAATGAAATAAAAAAGGCTCAATGCCGCCTTAAGTGCAAGAAGAGTGAGACTTCTTAGAGTCTGTGCTTTGATCCTTTCCTGTGAGACCAGTATTAGGTTGCGATACACCATTGCAGGTTCAATGTATTCCTTGGACCTTCACATTGACGATGAAACACAGAAATCGCATCGGAATTAAATACAAAAGGCACAATGCCTCCATAAGTACAAGAATAGAAACTCTTCATACAGTCGGTGTTTTGAGCACTCCCTGTGAGAGCAGTATTAGTTTCGATACACCACTGCAGGTTCAATGTATTCCTGGGACATACACATTGACGATGAAACACTGAAATTAGATAGGAATTAAATTAAAAAGGCTCAATGCCGCCTTAAATGAAAGAAGAGTGAGACTTCTAATAGTCTGTGCTTTGATTCTTTCCTGTGAGACCAGTATTAGTTTCCGATACACCACTACAAATTCAATATATTCCTTGGACCTTCACATTGACGATGATCCACAGAAATCGCATCGGAATTAAATACAAAAGGCACAATGCCTCCATAAGTACAAGAATAGAGAGCCTTCTTACAGTCGGTGTTTTGAGCACCCCCTGTGAGACCAGTATTAGTTTGCGATACACCACTGCAGGCTCAATGAATTCCTTGGACCTTCAGATTAACGATGAAACACAGAAATCTCATCGGAATTAAATTCAAAAGGCTCAATGCCGACATAAGTGCAAGAAGAGTGAGACTTCTTATAGTCTGTGCTTTTATCCTTTCCTGTGAGTCCAGTATAAGTTTCCGATACACCACTGCAGGTTCAATGTATTCCTTGGACCTTCACATTGACGATGAAACACAGAAATCGCATAGGAATTAAATACAAAAGTCACAATGCCGACTTAAGTGCAAGAAGAGTGAGACTTCTTAGAGTCTGTGCATTGATCCTTCCCTGTGAGACCAGTATTAGTTCGCGATACACCACTGCAGGTTCAATTTATTCCTTGGACCTTCACATTGACGATGAAACACAGAAATCGCATCGGAATCAAATACAAAAGGCACAATGCCTCCATAAGTACAAGAATAGAAAATCTTCTTACAGTCGGTGTTTTGAGCACTCCCAGTGAGAGCAGTATTAGTTTCGATACACCACTGCAGGTTCAATGTATTTCTGGGACATACACATTGACGATGAAACACTGAAATTAGATAGGAATTAAATTAAAAAGGCTCAATGCCGCCTTAAATAAAAGAAGAGTGAGACTTCTAATAGTCTGTGCTTTTATCCTTTCCTGTGAGACCAGTATTAGTTTCCGATACACCACTGCAGGTTCAATGTATTCCTGGGACATACACATTGTCGATGAAACACTGAAATTAGATAGGAATTAAATTAAAAAGGCTCAATGCCGCCTTAAATGAAAGCAGAGGGAGACTTCTAATAGTCTGTGCTTTGATCCTTTCCTGTGACACCTGTATTAGTTTCCGATACACCACTACAAATTCAATGTATTCCTTGGACCTTCACATTGACGATGAAACACAGAAATGGCATCGGAATTAAATACAAAAGGCACAATGCCTCCATAAGTACAAGAATAGAGAGCCTTCTTACAGTCGGTGTTTTGAGCACTCCCTGTGAGACCAGTATTAGTTTGCGATACACCACTGCAGGCTCAATGAATTCCTTGGACCTTCAGATTAACGATGAAACACAGAAATATAATCGGAATTAAATTCAAAAGGCTCAATGCCGACATAAGTGCAAGAAGAGTGAGACTTCTTATAGTCTGTGCTTTTATCCTTTCCTGTGAGACCAGTATTAGTTTCCGATACACCACAGCAGGTTCAATGTATTCCTTGGACCTTCACATTGACGATGAAACACAGAAATCGCATAGGAATTAAATACAAAAGTCACAATGCCGACTTAAGTGCAAGAAGAGTGAGACTTCTTAGAGTCTGTGCATTGATCATTTCCTGTGAGACCAGTATTAGTTTGCGATACACCACTGCAGGTTCAATGTATTCCTTGGACCTTCACATTGACGATGAAACACAGAAATCGCATCGGAATCAAATACAAAAGGCACAATGCCTCCATAAGTACAAGAATAGAAACTCTTCTTACAGTCGGTGTTTTGAGCACTCCCTGTGAGAGCAGTATTAGTTTCGATACACCACTGCAGGTTCAATGTATTCCTGGGACATACACATTGACGATGAAACACTGAAATTAGATAGGAATTAAATTAAAAAGGCTCAATGCCGCCTTAAATGGAAGAAGAGTGAGACTTCTAATAGTCTGTGATTTGATCCTTTCCTGTGAGACCAGTATTAGTTTCCGATACACCACTACAAATTCAATATATTCCTTGGACCTTCACATTGACGATGAAACACAGAAATCGCATCGGAATTAAATACAAAAGGCACAATGCCTCCATAAGTACAAGAATAGAGAGCTTTCTTACAGTCGGTGTTTTGAGCACCCCCTGTGAGACCAGTATTAGTTTGCGATACACCACTGCAGACTCATTGAATTCCTTGGACCTTCAGATTAACGATGTAACACAAAAATCTCATCGGAATTAAATTCAAAAGGCTCAATGCCGACATAAGTGCAAGAAGAGTGAGACTTCTTATAGTCTGTGCTTTTATTCTTTCCTGTGAGACCAGTATTAGTTTCCGATACACCACTGCAGGTTCAATGTATTCCTTGGACCTTCACATTGACGATGAAACACAGAAATCGCATCGGAATTAAATACAAAAGGCACAATGCCTCCATAAGTACAAGAATAGTAACTCTTCTTACAGTCGGTGTATTGAGCACTCCCTGTGAGAGCAGTATTAGTTTCGATACACCACTGCAGGTTCAATGTATTCCTGGGACATACACATTGACGATGAAACACTGAAATTAGATAGCAATTAAATTAAAAAGGCTCAATGCCGCCTTAAATGAAAGAAGAGTGAGACTTCTAATAGTCTGTGCTTTGATCCTTTCCTGTGAGACCAGTATTAGTTTCCGATACACCACTACAAATTCAATGTATTCCTTGGACCTTCACATTGACGATGAAACACAGAAATCGCATCGGAATTAAATACAAAATGCACAATGCATCCATAAGTACAAGAATAGAGAGCCTTCTTACTGTCGGTGTTTTGAGCACTCCCTGTGAGACCAGTATTAGTTTGCGATACACCACTGCAGGCTCAATGAATTCCTTGGACCTTCAGATTAACGATGAAACACAGAAATCTCATCGGAATTAAATTCAAAAGGCTCAATGCCGACATAAGTGCAAGAAGAGGGAGACTTCTTATAGTCTGTGCTTTTATCCTTTCCTGTGAGACCAGTATAAGTTTCCGATACACCACTGCAGGTTCAATGTATTCCTTGGACCTTCACTTTGACGATGAAACACAGAAATCGCATAGGAATCAAATACAAAAGTCACAATGCCGACTTAAGTGTAAGAAGAGTGAGACTTCTTAGAGTCTGTGCATTGATCCTTTCCTGTGAGACCAGTATTAGTTTGCGATACACCACTGCAGGTTCAATGTATTCCTTGGACCTTCACATTGACGATGAAACACAGAAATCGCATCGGAATTAAATACAAAAGGCACAATGCCTCCATAAGTACAAGAATAGTAACTCTTCTTACAGTCGGTGTATTGAGCACTCCCTGTGAGAGCAGTATTAGTTTCGATACACCACTGCAGGTTCAATGTATTCCTTGGACATACACATTGACGATGAAACACTGAAATTAGATAGGAATTAAATTAAAAAGGCTCAATGCCGCCTTAAATGAAAGAAGAGTGAGACTTCTAATAGTCTGTGCTTTGATCCTTTCCTGTGAGACCAGTATTAGTTTCCGATACACCACTACAAATTCAATGTATTCCTTGGACCTTCACATTGACGATGAAACACAGAAATCGCATCGGAATTAAATACAAAATGCACAATGCATCCATAAGTACAAGAATAGAGAGCCTTCTTACAGTCGGTGTTTTGAGCACTCCCTGTTAGACCAGTATTAGTTTGCGATACACCACTGCAGGCTCAATGAATTCCTTGGACCTTCAGATTAACGATGAAACACAGAAATCTCATCGGAATTAAATTCAAAAGGCTCAATGCCGACATAAGTGCAAGAAGAGTGAGACTTCTTAAAGTCTGTGCATTGATCCTTTCCTGTGAGACCAGTATTAGTTTGCGATACACCACTGCAGGTTCAATGTATTCCTTGGACCTGCACATTGACAATGAAACACTTAAATCGCATCGGAATCAAATACAAAAGGCACAATGCCTCCATATGTACACGAATAGAGACTCTTCTTACAGTCGGTGTTTTGAGCACTCCCTGTGAGACCAGTATTAGTTTCCGATAAACCACTGCAGTTTCAATGTATTACTTGGACCTTCACATTGACGATGAAACACAGAAATCGCATCGGAATTAAATAAAAAAGGAACAATGCGACTTAACTGCAAGAAGAGTGAGACTTCTTAGAGTCTGTGCATTGATCTTTTCCTGTGAGACCAGTATTAGTTTCCGATACACCACTGCAGGTTCAATGAATTCCTTGGACCTTGACATTGACGATGAAACACAGAAATCGCATCGGAATTAAATACAAAAGGCACAATGCCGACTTAAGTGCAAGAAGAGTGAGACTTCTTAGAGTCTGTGCATTGATCCTTTCCTGTGAGACCAGTATTAGTTTCCGATACACCACTGCGGGTTCAATGTATTCCTTGGACCTTCACATTGACGATGAAACACTGAAATCGCATCGGAATTAAATACAAAAGGCACAATGCCTCAATAAGTACAAGAATAGAGAGCCTTCTTACAGTCGGTGTTTTGAGCACTCCCTGTGAGACCAGTATTAGTTTGCGATACACCACTGCAGGCTCAATGAATTCCTTGGACCTTCAGATTAACGATGAAACACAGAAATCTCATCGGAATTAAATTCAAAAGGCTCAATGCCGACATAAGTGCAAGAAGAGTGAGACTTCTTATAGTCTGTGCATTGATCCTTTCCTGTGAGATCAGTATTAGTTTCCGATACACCACTGCAGGTTCAATATATTCCTTGGACCTTCACATTGACGATGAAACACTGAAATCGCATCGGAATTAAATACAAAAGGCACAATGCCGACTTAAGTGCAAGAAGAGTGAGACTTCTTAGAGTCTGTGCATTGATCCTTTCCTGTGAGACCAGTATTAGTTTGCGATACACCACTGCAGGTTCAATGTATTCTTTGGACCTTCACATTGACGATGAAACACAGAAATCGCATAGGAATTAAATACAAAAGGCACAATGCCGAGTTAAGTGCAAGAAAAGTGAGACTTCTTAGAGTCTGTGCATTTATCCTTTCCTGTGAGACCAGTATTAGTTTCCGATACACCACTGCAGGTTCAATGTATTCCTTGGACCTTCACATTGACGATGACACACAGAAATCGCATCGGAATTAAATAGAAAATGCACAATGCCGACTTAAGTGCAATAAGAGTGAGACTTCTTAGAGTCTGTGCATTGATCCTTTCCTGTGAGACCAGTATTAGTTTCCGATACACCACTGCAGGTTCAATGTATTCCTTGGACCTTCACATTGACGATGAAACACAGAAATCGCATCGGAATTAAATACAAAAGGCACAATGACGACTTAAGTGCAAGAAGAGTGAGACTTCTTAGAGTCTGTGCATTGATCCTTTCCTGTGAGACCAGTTTTAGTTTCCGATACACCACTGCAGGTTCAATGTATTCCTTGGACCTTCCCATTGACGATGAAACGCAGAAATCGCATAGGAATGAAATACAAAAGGCACAATACCGACGTAAGTGCAAGACGAGTGAGACTTCTTACAGTCGGTGTTTTGAGCACTCCCTGTGAGACCAGTATTAGTTTGCGATACACCTCTGCAGGTTCAATGTATTCCTTGGACATACACATTGACGATGAAACACTGATATTAGATCGGAATTAAATAAAAAAGGCTCAATGCCGCCTTAAGTGTAAGAAGAGTGAGACTTCTTAGAGTCTGGGCTTTGATCCTTTCCTGTGAGACCAGTATTAGGTTCCGATACACCAATGCAGGTTCAATGTATTCCTTGGACCTTCACATTGACGATGAAACACAGAAATCGCATAGGAATTAAATACAATAGGCACAATGCCGAGTTAAGTGCAAGAAAAGTGAGACTTCTTAGAGTCTGTGCATTGATCCTTTCCTGTGAGACCAGTATTAGTTTGCGATACACCACTGCAGGTTCAATGTATTCTTTGGACCTTCACATTGACGATGAAACACAGAAATCGCATAGGAATTAAATACAAAAGGCACAATGCCGAGTTAAGTGCAAGAAAAGTGAGACTTCTTAGAGTCTGTGCATTGATCCTTTCCTGTGAGACCAGTATTAGTTTCCGATACACCACTGCAGGTTCAATGTATTCCTTGGACCTTCACATTGACGATGACACACAGAAATCGCATCGGAATTAAATAGAAAATGCACAATGCCGACTTAAGTGCAAGAAGAGTGAGACTTCTTAGAGTCTGTGCATTGATCCTTTCCTGTGAGACCAGTATTAGTTTCCGATACACCACTGCAGGTTCAATGTATTCCTTGGACCTTCACATTGACGATGAAACACAGAAATCGCATCGGAATTAAATACAAAAGGCACAATGACGACTTAAGTGCAAGAAGAGTGAGACTTCTTAGAGTCTGTGCATTGATCCTTTCCTGTGAGACCAGTTTTAGTTTCCGATACACCACTGCAGGTTCAATGTATTCCTTGGACCTTCCCATTGACGATGAAACGCAGAAATCGCATAGGAATTAAATATAAAAGGCACAATGCCGACGTAAGTGCAAGACGAGTGAGACTTCTTACAGTCGGTGTTTTGAGCACTCCCTGTGAGACCAGTATTAGTTTGCGATACACCTCTGCAGGTTCAATGTATTCCTTGGACATACACATTGACGATGAAACACTGATATTAGATCGGAATTAAATAAAAAAGGCTCAATGCCGCCTTAAGTGTAAGAAGAGTGAGACTTCTTAGAGTCTGGGCTTTGATCCTTTCCTGTGAGACCAGTATTAGGTTCCGATACACCAATGCAGGTTCAATGTATTCCTTGGACCTTCACATTGACGATGAAACACAGAAATCGCATAGGAATTAAATACAAAAGGCAAAATGCCGACTTAAGTGCAATAAGAGTGAGACTTCTTAGAGTCTGTGCATTGATCCTTTCCTGTGAGACCAGTATTAGTTTCCGATACACCACTGCAGGTTCAATGTATTCCTTGGACCTTCACATTGACGATGAAACACAGAAATCGCATAGGAATTAAATACAAAAGGCACAATGCCGACTTAAGTGCAATAAGAGTGAGACTTCTTAGAGTCTGTGCATTGATCCTTTCCTGTGAGACCAGTATTAGTTTCCGATACACCACTGCAGGTTCAATGTATTCCTTGGACCTTCACATTGACGATGAAACACAGAAATCGCAAAGGAATTAAATACAAAAGGCACAATGCCGACTTAAGTGCAATAAGAGTGAGACTTCTTAGAGTCTGTGCATTGATCCTTTCCTGTGAGACCAGTATTAGTTTCCGATACACCACTGCAGGTTCAATGTATTCTTTGGACCTTCACATTGACGATGAAACACAGAAATCGCATAGGAATTAAATACAAAAGGCACAATGCCGAGTTAAGTGCAAGAAAAGTGAGACTTCTTAGAGTCTGTGCATTGATCCTTTCCTGTGAGACCAGTATTAGTTTCCGATACACCACTGCAGGTTCAATGTATTCCTTGGACCTTCACATTGACGATGAAACACAGAAATCGCATAGGAATTAAATACAAAAGGCACAATGCCGAGTTAAGTGCAAGAAAAGTGAGACTTCTTAGAGTCTGTGCATTGATCCTTTCCTGTGAGACCAGTATTAGTTTGCGATACACCACTGCAGGTTCAATGTATTCTTTGGACCTTCACATTGACGATGAAACACAGAAATCGCATAGGAATTAAATACAAAAGGCACAATGCCGAGTTAAGTGCAAGAAAAGTGAGACTTCTTAGAGTCTGTGCATTGATCCTTTCCTGTGAGACCAGTATTAGTTTCCGATACACCACTGCAGGTTCAATGTATTCCTTGGACCTTCACATTGACGATGACACACAGAAATCGCATCGGAATTAAATAGAAAATGCACAATGCCGACTTAAGTGCAAGAAGAGTGAGACTTCTTAGAGTCTGTGCATTGATCCTTTCCTGTGAGACCAGTATTAGTTTCCGATACACCACTGCAGGTTCAATGTATTCCTTGGACCTTCACATTGACGATGAAACACAGAAATCGCATCGGAATTAAATACAAAAGGCACAATGACGACTTAAGTGCAAGAAGAGTGAGACTTCTTAGAGTCTGTGCATTGATCCTTTCCTGTGAGACCAGTTTTAGTTTCCGATACACCACTGCAGGTTCAATGTATTCCTTGGACCTTCCCATTGACGATGAAACGCAGAAATCGCATAGGAATTAAATATAAAAGGCACAATGCCGACGTAAGTGCAAGACGAGTGAGACTTCTTACAGTCGGTGTTTTGAGCACTCCCTGTGAGACCAGTATTAGTTTGCGATACACCTCTGCAGGTTCAATGTATTCCTTGGACATACACATTGACGATGAAACACTGATATTAGATCGGAATTAAATAAAAAAGGCTCAATGCCGCCTTAAGTGTAAGAAGAGTGAGACTTCTTAGAGTCTGGGCTTTGATCCTTTCCTGTGAGACCAGTATTAGGTTCCGATACACCAATGCAGGTTCAATGTATTCCTTGGACCTTCACATTGACGATGAAACACAGAAATCGCATAGGAATTAAATACAAAAGGCAAAATGCCGATTTAAGTGCAATAAGAGTGAGACTTCTTAGAGTCTGTGCATTGATCCTTTCCTGTGAGACCAGTATTAGTTTCCGATACACCACTGCAGGTTCAATGTATTCCTTGGACCTTCACATTGACGATGAAACACAGAAATCGCATAGGAATTAAATACAAAAGGCACAATGCCGACTTAAGTGCAATAAGAGTGAGACTTCTTAGAGTCTGTGCATTGATCCTTTCCTGTGAGACCAGTATTAGTTTCCGATACACCACTGCAGGTTCAATGTATTCCTTGGACCTTCACATTGACGATGAAACACAGAAATCGCAAAGGAATTAAATACAAAAGGCACAATGCCGACTTAAGTGCAATAAGAGTGAGACTTCTTAGAGTCTGTGCATTGATCCTTTCCTGTGAGACCAGTATTAGTTTCCGATACACCACTGCAGGTTCAATGTATTCTTTGGACCTTCACATTGACGATGAAACACAGAAATCGCATAGGAATTAAATACAAAAGGCACAATGCCGAGTTAAGTGCAAGAAAAGTGAGACTTCTTAGAGTCTGTGCATTGATCCTTTCCTGTGAGACCAGTATTAGTTTCCGATACACCACTGCAGGTTCAATGTATTCCTTGGACCTTCACATTGACGATGAAACACAGAAATCGCATAGGAATTAAATACAAAAGGCACAATGCCGACTTAAGTGCAATAAGAGTGAGACTTCTTAGAGTCTGTGCATTGATCCTTTCCTGTGAGACCAGTATTAGTTTCCGATACACCACTGCAGGTTCAATGTATTCCTTGGACCTTCACATTGACGATGAAACACAGAAATCGCATAGGAATTAAATACAAAAGGCACAATGCCGACTTAAGTGCAATAAGAGTGAGACTTCTTAGAGTCTGTGCATTGATCCTTTCCTGTGAGACCAGTATTAGTTTCCGATACACCACTGCAGGTTCAATGTATTCCTTGGACCTTCACATTGACGATGAAACACAGAAATCGCATAGGAATTAAATACAAAAGGCACAATGCCGACTTAAGTGCAATAAGAGTGAGACTTCTTAGAGTCTGTGCATTGATCCTTTCCTGTGAGACCAGTATTAGTTTCCGATACACCACTGCAGGTTCAATGTATTCCTTGGACCTTCACATTGACGATGAAACACAGAAATCGCATAGGAATTAAATACAAAAGGCACAATGCCGACGTAAGTGCAATAAGAGTGAGACTTCTTAGAGTCTGTGCATTGATCCTTTCCTGTGAGACCAGTATTAGTTTCCGATACACCACTGCAGGTTCAATGTATTCCTTGGACCTTCACATTGACGATGAAACACAGAAATCGCATAGGAATTAAATACAAAAGGCACAATGCCGACTTAAGTGCAATAAGAGTGAGACTTCTTAGAGTCTGTGCATTGATCCTTTCCTGTGAGACCAGTATTAGTTTCCGATACACCACTGCAGGTTCAATGTATTCCTTGGACCTTCACATTGACGATGAAACACAGAAATCGCATAGGAATTAAATACAAAAGGCACAATGCCGACTTAAGTGCAATAAGAGTGAGACTTCTTAGAGTCTGTGCATTGATCCTTTCCTGTGAGACCAGTATTAGTTTCCGATACACCACTGCAGGTTCAATGTATTCCTTGGACCTTCACATTGACGATGAAACACAGAAATCGCATAGGAATTAAATACAAAAGGCACAATGCCGACTTAAGTGCAATAAGAGTGAGACTTCTTAGAGTCTGTGCATTGATCCTTTCCTGTGAGACCAGTATTAGTTTCCGATACACCACTGCAGGTTCAATGTATTCCTTGGACCTTCACATTGACGATGAAACACAGAAATCGCATAGGAATTAAATACAAAAGGCACAATGCCGACTTAAGTGCAATAAGAGTGAGACTTCTTAGAGTCTGTGCATTGATCCTTTCCTGTGAGACCAGTATTAGTTTCCGATACACCACTGCAGGTTCAATGTATTCCTTGGACCTTCACATTGACGATGAAACACAGAAATCGCATAGGAATTAAATACAAAAGGCACAATGCCGACTTAAGTGCAATAAGAGTGAGACTTCTTAGAGTCTGTGCATTGATCCTTTCCTGTGAGACCAGTATTAGTTTCCGATACACCACTGCAGGTTCAATGTATTCCTTGGACCTTCACATTGACGATGAAACACAGAAATCACATAGGAATTAAATACAAAAGGCACAATGCCGACTAAAGTGCAATAAGAGTGAGACTTCTTAGAGTCTGTGCATTGATCCTTTCCTGTGAGACCAGTATTAGTTTCCGATACACCACTGCAGGTTCAATGTATTCCTTGGACCTTCACATTGACGATGAAACACAGAAATCGCATAGGAATTAAATACAAAAGGCACAATGCCGACTTAAGTGCAATAAGAGTGAGACTTCTTAGAGTCTGTGCATTGATCCTTTCCTGTGAGACCAGTATTAGATTCCGATACACCACTGCAGGTTCAATGTATTCCTTGGACCTTCACATTGACGATGAAACACAGAAATCGCATAGGAATTAAATACAAAAGGCACAATGCCGACTTAAGTGCAATAAGAGTGAGACTTCTTAGAGTCTGTGCATTGATCCTTTCCTGTGAGACCAGTATTAGTTTCCGATACACCACTGCAGGTTCAATGTATTCCTTGGACCTTCACATTGACGATGAAACACAGAAATCGCATAGGAATTAAATACAAAAGGCACAATGCCGACTTAAGTGCAATAAGAGTGAGACTTCTTAGAGTCTGTGCATTGATCCTTTCCTGTGAGACCAGTATTAGTTTCCGATACACCACTGCAGGTTCAATGTATTCCTTGGACCTTCACATTGACGATGAAACACAGAAATCGCATAGGAATTAAATACAAAAGGCACAAAGCCGACTTAAGTGCAATAAGAGTGAGACTTCTTAGAGTCTGTGCATTGATCCTTTCCTGTGAGACCAGTATTAGTTTCCGATACACCACTGCAGGTTCAATGTATTCCTTGGACCTTCACATTGACGATGAAACACAGAAATCGCATAGGAATTAAATACAAAAGGCACAATGCCGACTTAAGTGCAATAAGAGTGAGACTTCTTAGAGTCTGTGCATTGATCCTTTCCTGTGAGACCAGTATTAGTTTCCGATACACCACTGCAGGTTCAATGTATTCTTTGGACCTTCACATTGACGATGAAACACAGAAATCGCATAGGAATTAAATACAAAAGGCACAATGCCGAGTTAAGTGCAAGAAAAGTGAGACTTCTTAGAGTCTGTGCATTGATCCTTTCCTGTGTGACCAGTATTAGTTTCCGATACACCACTGCAGGTTCAATGTATTCCTTGGACCTTCACATTGACGATGACACACAGAAATCGCATCGGAATTAAATAGAAAATGCACAATGCCGACTTAAGTGCAAGAAGAGTGAGACTTCTTAGAGTCTGTGCATTGATCCTTTCCTGTGAGACCAGTATTAGTTTCCGATACACCACTGCAGGTTCAATGTATTCCTTGGACCTTCACATTGACGATGAAACACAGAAATCGCATCGGAATTAAATACAAAAGGCACAATGACGACTTAAGTGCAAGAAGAGTGAGACTTCTTAGAGTCTGTGCATTGATCATTTCCTGTGAGACCAGTTTTAGTTTCCGATACACCACTGCAGGTTCAATGTATTCCTTGGACCTTCCCATTGACGATGAAACGCAGAAATCGCATAGGAATTAAATACAAAAGGCACAATGCCGACGTAAGTGCAAGACGAGTGAGACTTCTTACAGTCGGTGTTTTGAGCACTCCCTGTGAGACCAGTATTAGTTTGCGATACACCTCTGCAGGTTCAATGTATTCCTTGGACATACACATTGACGATGAAACACTGATATTAGATCGGAATTAAATAAAAAAGGCTCAATGCCGCCTTAAGTGTAAGAAGAGTGAGACTTCTTAGAGTCTGGGCTTTGATCCTTTCCTGTGAGACCAGTATTAGGTTCCGATACACCAATGCAGGTTCAATGTATTCCTTGGTCCTTCACATTGACGATGAAACACAGAAATCGCATAGGAATTAAATACAAAAGGCACAATGCCGAGTTAAGTGCAAGAAGAGTGAGACTTCTTAGAGTCTGTGCATTGATCCTTTCCTGTGAGACCAGTATTAGTTTCCGATACACCACTGCAGGTTCAATTTATTCCTTGGACCTTCACATTGACGATGACACACAGAAATCGCATCGGAATTAAATAGAAAAGGCACAATGCCGACTTAAGTGCAAGAAGAGTGAGACTTCTTAGAGTCTGTGCATTGATCCTTTCCTGTGAGACCAGTATTAGTTTCCGATACACCGCTGCAGGTTCAATGTATTCCTTGGACCTTCACATTGACGATGAAACACAGAAATCGCATCGGTATAAAATACAAAAGGCACAATGCCTCCATAAGTACAAGAATAGAGACTCATCTTACAGTCGGTGTTTTGAGCACACCCTGTGAGACCATATAAGTTTGCGATACACCACTGCAGGTTCATTGTATTCCTTGGACATACACATTGACGATGAAACACAGAAATTAGATCGGAATTAAATAAAAAAGGCTCAATGCCGCCTTAAGTGCAAGAAGAGTGAGACTTCTTAGAGTCTGGGATTTGATCCTTTCCTGTGAGACCAGTATTAGGTTACGATACACCAATGCAGGTTCAATGTATTCCTTGGACCTTCACATTGACGATGAAACACAGAAAACGCATCGGAATTAAATACAAAAGGCACAATGCCGACTTAAGTGCAAGAAGAGTGAGACTTCTTAGCGTCTGTGCATTGATCCTTTCCTGTGAGACCAGTATTATTTTCCAATACACCACTGAAGGTTCAATGTATTCCTTCGACCTTCACATTGACGATGAAACACATAAATCGCATCGGAATTAAATACAAAAGGCACAATGCCTCCATAAGTACAAGAATAGAGACTCTTCTTACGGTCGGTGTTTTGAGCACTCCCTGTGAGAGCAGTATTAGTTTCGATACACCACTGCAGGTTCAATGTATTCCTTGGACATACACATTGACGATGAAACACTGAAATTAGATCGGAATTAAATAAAAAAGGCTCAATGCCGCCTTAAGTGAAAGAAAAGTGAGACTTCTAACTGTCTGTGCTTTGATCCTTTCCTGTGAGACCAGTATTAGTTTCCGATACACCACTACAAATTCAATGTATTCCTTGGACCTTCACATTGACGATGAAACACAGAAATCGCATCGGAATTAAATACAAAAGGCACAATGCCTCCATAAGTACAAGAATAAAGAGCCTTCTTACAGTCGGTGTTTTGAGCACTCCCTGTGAGACCAGTATTAGCTTGCGATACACCACTGCAGGCTCAATGAATTCCTTGGACCTTCAGATTAACGATGAAACACAGAAATCTCATCGGAATTAAATTCAAAAGGCACAATGCCGGCTTAAGTGCAAGAAGAGTGAGACTTCTTAGAGTCTGTGCATTGATCCTTTCCTGTGAGACCAGTATTAGTTTGCGATACACCACTGCAGGTTCAATGTATTCCATAGACATTCACATTGACGATGAAACACAGAAATCGCATAGGAATTAAATACAAAAGGCACAATGACGACTTAAGTGCAAGAAGAGTGAGACTTCTTAGAGTCTGTGCATTGATCCTTTCCTGTGAGACCAGTATTAGTTTCCGATACACCACCGCAGGTTCAATGTATTCCTTGGACCTTCACATTGACGATGACACACAGAAATCGCATCGGAATTAAATAGAAAAGGCACAATGCCGACTTAAGTGCAAGAAGAGTGAGACTTCTTAGAGGCTGTGCATTGATCCTTTCCTGTGAGACCAGTATTAGTTTCCGATACACCACTGCAGGTTCAATGTATTCCTGGGACCTTCACATTGACGATGAAACACAGAAATCGCATCGGAATTAAATACAAAAGGCACAATGACGACTTAAGTGCAAGAAGAGTGAGACTTCTTAGAGTCTGTGCATTGATCCTTTCCTGTGAGACCAGTTTTCGTTTCCGATACACCACTGCAGGTTCAATGTATTCCTTGGACCCTCGCATTGTCGATGAAACACAGAAATCGCATAGGAATTAAATACAAAAGGCACAATGCCGACGTAAGTGCAAAAAGAGTGAGACTTCTTACAGTCGGTGTTTTGAGCACAACCTGTGAGACCAGTATAAGTTTGCGATACACCTCTGCAGGTTCAATGTATTCCTTGGACATACACATAGACGATGAAACACTGAAATTAGATCGGAATTAAATAAAAAAGGCTCAATGCCGCCTTAAGTGCAAGAAGAGGTAGACTTCTTAGTGTCTGTTCTTTGATCCTTTCCTGTGAGACCAGTATTAGTTTCCGATACACTAATGCAGTTTCAATGTATTCCTTGGACCTTCCCATTGACGATGAAACACAGAAATCGCATCGGAATTAAATAAAAAAGGCTCAATGCCGCCTTAAGTGAAAGAAAAGTGAGACTTCTAATTGTCTGTGCTTTGATCCTTTCCTGTGAGACCAGTATTAGTTTCCGATACACCACTACAAATTCAATGTATTCCTTGGACCTTCACATTGACGATGAAACACAGAAATCGCATCGGAATTAAATACAAAAGGCACAATGCCTCCATAAGTACAAGAATAGAGAGCCTTCTTACAGTCGGTGTTTTGAGCACTCCCTGTGAGACCAGTATTAGCTTGCGATACACCACTGCAGGCTCAATGAATTCCTTGGACCTTCAGATTAACGATGAAACACAGAAATCTCATCGGAATTAAATTCAAAAGGCTCAATGCCGACATAAGTGCAAGAAGAGTGAGACCTCTTATAGTCTGTGCTTTTATCCTTTCCTGTGAGACCAGTATTAGTTTCCAATACACCACTGCAGGTTCAATGTATTCCTTGGACCTTCACATTGACGATGAAACACTGAAATCGCATCGGAATTAAATACAAAAGGCACAATGCCGGCTTAAGTGCAAGAAGAGTGAGACTTCTTAGAGTCTGTGCATTGATCCTTTCCTGTGAGACCAGCTTTCGTTTCCGATACACCACTGCAGGTTCAATGTATTCCTTGGACCTTCCCATTGTCGATGAAACACAGAAATCGCATAGGAATTAAATACAAAAGGCACAATGCCGAGTTAAGTGCAAGAAGAGTGAGACTTCTTAGAGTCTGTGCATTGATCCTGTCCTGTGAGACCAGTATTAGTTTCCGATACACCACTGCAGGTTCAATGTATTCCTTGGACCTTCACATTGACGATGACACACAGAAATCGCATCGGAATTAAATAGAAAAAGCACAATGCCGACTTAAGTGCAAGAAGAGTGAGACTTCTTAGAGTCTGTGCATTGATCCTTTCCTGTGAGACCAGTATTAGTTTCCGATACACCACTGCAGGTTCAATGTATTCCTGGGACCTTCACATTGACGATGAAACACAGAAATCGCATCGGAATTAAATACAAAAGGCACAATGACGACTTAAGTGCAAGAAGAGTGAGACTTCTTAGAGTCTGTGCATTGATCCTTTCCTGTGAGACCAGCTTTCGTTTCCGATACACCACTGCAGGTTCAATGTATTCCTTGGACCTTCCCATTGTCGATGAAACACAGAAATCGCATAGGAATTAAATACAAAAGGCACAATGCCGACGTAAGTGCAAGAAGAGTGAGACTTCTTACTGTCGGTGTTTTGATCACTCCCTGTGAGACCAGTATAAGTTTGCGATACACCTCTGCAGGTTCAATGTATTCCTTGGACAGACACATTGACGATGACACACTGAAATTAGATCGGAATTAAATAAAAAAGGCTCAATGCCGCCTTAAGTGCAAGAAGAGTGAGACTTCTTAGAGACTGGGCTTTGATCCTTTCCTGTGAGACCAGTATTAGGTTCCGATACACCAATGCAGGTTCAATGTATTCCTTGGACCTTCACATTGACGATGAAACACAGAAAATGCATCGGAATTAAATACAAAAGGCACAATGCCGACTTAAGTGCAAGAAGAGTGAGACTTCTTAGAGACTGTGCATTGATCCTTTCCTGTGAGACCAGTATTAGTTTCCGATACACCACTGCACATTCAATGTATTCCTTGGACCTTCACATTGACGATGAAACACAGAAATCGCATAGGAATTAAATACAAAAGGCACAATGCCGAGTTAAGTGCAAGAAGAGTGAGACTTCGTAGAGTCTGTGCATTGATCCTTTCCTGTGAGACCAGTATTAGTTTCCGATACACCACTGCAGATTCAATGTATTCCTTGGACCTTCACATTGACGATGAAACACAGAAATCGCATCGGAATTAAATACAAAAGGCACAATGCCTCCATTAGTACAAGAATAGAGACTCTTCTTACAGTCGGTGTTTTGAGCACTCCCTGTGAGACCAGTATAAGTTTGCGATACACCACTGCAGGTTCAATGTATTCCTTGGACATACACATTGACGATGAAACACTGAAATTAGATCGGAATTAAATTAAAAAGGCTCAATGCCACCTTAAGTGCAAGAAGAGTGAGACTTCTTAGAGTCTGTTCTTTGATCCTTTCCTGTGAGACCAGTATTAGTTTCCGATACACCAATGCAGTTTCAATGTATTCCTTGGACCTTCACATTGACGATGAAACACAGAAAATGCATCGGAATTAAATACAAAAGGCACAATGCCGACTTAAGTGCAAGAAGAGTGAGACTTCTTAGAGTCTGTGCATTGATCCTTTCCTGTGAGACCAGTATTAGTTTCCGATACACCACTGCACATTCAATGTATTCCTTGGACCTTCACATTGACGATGAAACACAGAAATCGCATAGGAATTAAATACAAAAGGCACAATGCCGAGTTAAGTGCAAGAAAAGTGAGACTTCGTAGAGTCTGTGCATTGATCCTTTCCTGTGAGACCAGTATTAGTTTCCGATACACCACTGCAGGTTCAATGTATTCCTTGGACCTTCACATTGACGATGACACACAGAAATCGCATCGGAATTAGATAGAAAAGGCACAATGCCGACTTAAGTGCAAGAAGAGTGAGACTTCTTAGAGTCTGTGCATTGATCCTTTCCTGTGAGACCAGTATTAGTTTCCGATACATCGCTGCAGGTTCAATGTATTCCTTGGACCATCACATTGACGATGAAACACAGAAATCGCATCGGTATAAAATACAAAAGGCACAATGCCTCCATAAGTACAAGAATAGGGACTCTTCTTACAGTCGGTGTTTTGAGCACTCCCTGTGAGACCATATAAGTTTGCGATACACCACTGCAGGTTCAATGTATTCCTTAGACATACACATTGACGATGAAACACTGAAATTAGATCGGAATTAAATAAAAAAGGCACAATGCCGCCTTAAGTGCAAGTAGAGTGAGACTTCTTAGAGTCTGGGTTTTGATCCTTTCCTGTGAGACCAGTATTAGGTTCCGATACACCAATGCAGGTTCAATGTATTCCTTGGACCTTCACATTGACGATGAAACACAGAAAACGCATCGGAATTAAATACAAAAGGCACAATGCCGACTTAAGTGCAAGAAGAGTGAGACTTCTTAGAGTCTGTGCATTGATCCTTTCCTGTGAGACCAGTATTAGTTTCCAATACACCACTGCCGGTTCAATGTATTCCTTCGACCTTCACATTGACGATGAAACACAGAAATCGCATCGGAATTAAATACAAAAGGCACAATGCCTCCATAAGTACAAGAATAGAGACTCTTCTTACGGTCGGTGTTTTGAGCACTCCCTGTGAGAGCAGTATTAGTTTCGATACACCACTGCAGGTTCAATGTATTCCTTGGATATACACATTGACGATGAAACACTGAAATTATATCGGAATTACATAAAAAAGGCTCAATGCCGCCTTAAGTGAAAGAAAAGTGAGACTTCTAATTGTCTGTGCTTTGATCCTTTCCTGTGAGACCAGTATTAGTTTCCGATACACCACTACAAATTCAATGTATTCCTTGGACCTTCACATTGACGATGAAACACAGAAATCGCATCGGAATTAAATACAAAAGTCACAATGCCTCCATAAGTACAAGAATAGAGAGCCTTCTTACAGTCGGTGTTTTGAGCACTCCCTGTGAGACCAGTATTAACTTGCGATACACCACTGCAGGCTCAATGAATTCCTTGGACCTTCAGATTAACGATGAAACACAGAAATCTCATCGGAATTAAATTCAAAAGGCTCAATGCCGACATAAGTGCAAGAAGAGTGAGACTTCTTATAGTCTGTGCTTTTATACTTTCCTGTGAGACCAGTATTAGTTGCCGATACACCACTGCAGGTTCAATGTATTCCTTGGACCTTCACATTGACGATGAAACACTGAAATCGCATCGGAATTAAATACAAAAGGCACAATGCCGGCTTAAGTGCAAGAAGAGCGAGACTTCTTAGATCTGTGCATTGATCCTTTCCTGTGATACCAGTATTAGTTTGCGATACACCACTGCAGGTTCAATGTATTCCTTGGACCTTCACATTGACGATGAAACACAGAAATCGCATAGGAATTAAATACAAAAGGCACAATGCCGAGTTAAGTGCAAGAAGAGTGAGACTTCTTAGAGTCTGTGCATTGATCCTTTCCTGTGACACCAGTATTAGTTTCCGATACACCGCTGCAGGTTCAATGTATTCCTTGGACCTTCACATTGACGATGACACACAGAAATCGCATCGGAATTAAATAGCAAAGGCACAATGCCGACTTAAGTGCAAGAAGAGTGAGACTTCTTAGAGTCTGTGCATTGATCCTTTCCTGTGAGACCAGTATTAGTTTCCGATACACCACTGCAGGTTCAATGTATTCCTGGGACCTTCACATTGACGATGAAACACAGAAATCGCATCGGAATTAAATACAAAAGGCACAATGACGACTTAAGTGCAAGAAGAGTGAGACTTCTTAGAGTCTGTGCATTGATCCTCTCCTGTGAGACCAGTTTTAGTTTCCGATACACCACTGCAGGTTCAATGTATTCCTTGGACCTTCACATTGTCGATGAAACACAGAAATCGCATAGGAATTAAATACAAAAGGCACAATGCCGACGTAAGTGCAAGAAGAGTGAGACTTCTTACAGTCGGTGTTTTGAGCACTCCATCTGAGACCAGTATAAGTTTGCGATACACCTCTACAGGTTCAATGTATTCCTTGGACATACACATTGACGATGAAACACTGAAATTAGATCGGAATTAAATAAAAAAGGCTCAATGCTGCCTTAAGTGCAAGAAGAGTGAGACTTCTTAGAGACTGGGCTTTGATCCTTTCCTGTGAGACCAGTATTAGGTTCCGATACACCAATGCAGGGTCAATGTATTCCTTGGACCTTCACATTGACGATGAAACACAGAAAACGCATCGGAATTAAATACAAAAGGCACAATGCTGACTTAAGTGCAAGACGAGTGAGACTTCTTAGAGTCTGTGCATTGATCCTTTCCTGTGAGACCAGTATTAGTTTCCGATACACCACTGCAGATTCAATGTATTCCTTGGACCTTCACATTGACGATGAAACACAGAAATCGCATAGGAATTAAATACAAAAGGCACAATGCCGAGTTAAGTGCAAGAAGAGTGAGACTTCTTAGAGTCTGTGCATTGATCCTTTCCTGTGAGACCAGTATTAGTTTCCGATACACCACTGCAGGTTCAATGTATTCCTTGGACCTTCACATTGACGATGACACACAGAAATCGCATCGGAATTAAATAGAAAAGGCACAATGCCGACTTAAGTGCAAGAAGAGTGAGACTTCTTAGAGTCTGTGCATTGATCCTTTCCTGTGAGACCAGTATTAGTTTCCGATACATCGCTGCAGGTTCAATGTATTCCTTGGACCATCACATTGACGATGAAACACAGAAATCGCATCGGTATAAAATACAAAAGGCACAATGCCTCCATAAGTACAAGAATAGGGACTCTTCTTACAGTCGGTGTTTTGAGCACTCCCTGTGAGAGCAGTATTAGTTTCGATACACCACTGCAGGTTCAATGTATTCCTTGGACATACACATTGACGATGAAACACTGAAATTAGATCGGAATTAAATAAAAAAGGCTCAATGCCGCCTTAAGTGAAAGAAAAGTGAGACTTCTAATTGTCTGTGCTTTGATCCTTTCCTGTGAGACCAGTATTAGTTTCCGATACACCACTACAAATTCAATGTATTCCTTGGACCTTCACATTGACGATGAAACACAGAAATCGCATCGGAATTAAATACAAAAGGCACAATGCCTCCATAAGTACAAGAATAGAGAGCCTTCTTACAGTCGGTGTATTGAGCACTGCCTGTGAGACCTGTATTAACTTGCGATACACTACTGCAGATTCAATGTCTTCCTTGGACCTTCACATTGACGATGAAACACAGAAATCGCATCGGAATTAAATACAGAAGGCACAATGCCTCCATTAGTACAAGAATAGAGACTCTTCTTACAGTCGGTGTTTTGAGCACTCCCTGTGAGACCAGTATAAGTTTGCGATACACCACTGCAGGTTCAATGTATTCCTTGGACATACACATTGACGATGATACACTGAAATTAGATCGGAATTAAATTAAAAAGGCTCAATGCCACCTTAAGTGCAAGAAGAGTGAGACTTCTTAGAGTCTGTTCTTTGATCCTTTCCTGTGAGACCAGTATTAGTTTCCGATACACCAATGCAGTTTCAATGTATTCCTTGGACCTTCACATTGACGATGAAACACAGAAATCGCATCGGAATTAAATACAAAAGGCACAATGCCGACTTAAGTGCAATAAGAGTGAGACTTCTTAGAGTCTGTTCTTTGATCCTTTCCTGTGAGACCAGTATTAGTTTCCGATAAACCACTGCAGGTTCAATGAATTCCTTGGACCTTCAGATTGACGATGAAACACAGAAATCGCATCTGAATTAAATACAAAAGGCACAATGCCTCCATAAGTACAAGAATAGAGACTCATCTTACGGTCGGTGTTTTGAGCACTCCCTGTGAGAGCAGTATTAGTTTCGATACACCACTGCAGGTTCAATGTATTCCTTGGACATACACATTGACGATGAAACACTGAAATTAGATCGGAATTAAATAAAAAAGGCTCAATGCCGCCTTAAGTGAAACAAAAGTGAGACTTCTAATTGTCTGTGCTTTGATCGTTTCCTGTGAGACCAGTATTAGTTTCCGATACACCACTGCAATTTCAATGTATTCCTTGGACCTTAACATTGACGATGAAACACAGAAATCGCATCGGAATTAAATACAAAACGCACAATGCCTCCATAAGTACAAGAATAGAGACTCATCTTACAGTCGGTGTTTTGAGCACTCCCTGTGAGACCAGTATTAGTTTGCGATACATCACTGCAGGTTCGATGTATTCCTTCGACCTTCACATTGACGATGAAACACAGAAATCGCATCGGAATTAAATACAAAAGGCACAATGCCTCCATAAGTACAAGAATAGAGACTCTTCTTACGGTCGGTGTTTTGAGCACTCCCTGTGAGAGCAGTATTAGTTTCGATACACCACTGCAGGTTCAATGTATTCCTTCGACATACACATTGACGATGAAACACTGAAATTAGATCGGAATTAAATAAAAAAGGCTCAATGCCGCCTTAAGTGCAACAAAAGTGAGACTTCTAATTGTCTGTGCTTTGATCGTTTCCTGTGAGACCAGTATTAGTTTCCGATACACCACTGCAATTTCAATGTATTCCTTGGACCTTAACATTGACGATGAAACACAGAAATCGCATCGGAATTAAATACAAAACGCACAATGCCTCCATAAGTACAAGAATAGAGACTCATCTTACAGTCGGTGTTTTGAGCACTCCCTGTGAGACCAGTATTAGTTTGCGATACACCACTGCAGGTTCAATGAATTCCTTGGACCTTCAGATTGACGATGAAACACAGAAATCTCATCGGAATTAAATACAAAAGGCTCAATGCCGACATAAGCGCAAGAAGAGTGAGACTTCTTATAGTCTGTGCTTTGATCCTTTCCTGTGAGACCAGTATTAGTTTCCGATACACCACTGCAGGTTCAATGTATTCCTCGGACCTTCACATTGACGATGAAACACTGAAATCGCATCGGAATTAAATACAAAAGGCACAATGATGCCTTAAGTGCAAGACGACTGAGACTTCTTAGAGTCTGTGCTTTGATCCTTTCCTGTGAGACCAGTATTAGTTTCCGATGCACCACTGCAGGTTCAATGTATTCCTTGGACCTTCACATTGACGATAAAACACAGAAATCGCATCGGAATTAAATACAAAAGGCACAATGCCGCCTTAAGTGCAAGAAGAGTAAGACTTCTTAGAGTCTGTGCTTTGATCCTTTCCTGTGAGACCAGTAATAGTTTCCGATTCTCTACTGCAGGTTCAATGTATTCCTTGTACCTTCACATTGACAAAGAAACACAGAAATCGCATCGGAATTAAATACAAAAGGCACAATGCCACCTGATGTACAAGAACAGAGACTCTCCTTACAGTCGGTGCTTTGACACATTCTCTGTGAGACCAGTATTAGTTTCCGACACACCACTGCAGGTTCAATGTATTTCTTATACCTTCACGTTTACGATGACACTCAGAAATCGCGTCGGAATTAAATACAATAGGCGCAATGCAGCTTTAGGTACAAGAATAGAGACTCTTCATACAGTCGGTGTTCTGAGCATTCCCTGTGAGACCAGTATTATTTTCCGATGTACCACTGCAGGTTCAATGTATTCCTTGGACCTTCACATTGACGATGAAACACAGAAATCGCATCGGAATTAGATACAAAATGCACAATGCCGACTTAAGTGCAAGAAGAGTGAGACTTCTTAGAGTCTGTGCATTGATCCTTCCCTGTGAGACCAGTTTTAGTTTCCGATACACCACTGCAGGTTCAATGAATTCCTTGGACCTTCACATTGACGATGAAACACAGAAATCGCATCGGAATTAAATACAAAAGGCACAATGCCGACTTAAGTGCAAGACGAGTGAGACTTCTTAGAGTCTGTGCATTGATCCTTTCCTGTGAGGCCAGTATTAGTTTCCGATACACCACTGCAGGTTCAATGTATTCCTTGGACCTTCACATTGACGATAAAACACAGAAATCGCATCGGAATTAAATACAAAAGGCACAATGCCGCCTTAAGTGCAAGAAGAGTGAGACTTCTTAGAGTCTGTGCATTGATCCTTCCCTGTGAGACCAGTTTTAGTTTCCGATACACCACTGCAGGTTCAATGTATTCCTTGGACCTTCACATTGACGATGAAACACAGAAATCGCATCGGAATTAAATACAAAAGGCACTATGCTTCCTTAAGTACATGAATAGAGACTCTTCTTACAGTCGGTGTTTTGAGCACTCCCTGTGAGATCAGTATTAGTTTGCGATACACCACTGCAGGTTCAATGTATTCCTTGGACATACACATTGACGATAAAACACTGAAATTAGATCGGAATTAAATAAAAAAGGCTACATGCCGCCTTAAGTGCAAGAAGAGTGAGACTTCTTAGAGTCTGTGTTTATCCTTTCCTGGGAGACCAGTATTAGTTTCCGATATACCACTGCAGGTTCAATGTATTCCTTGGACCCTCAAATTGACGATGAAACACAGAAATCGCATCGGAATTAAATACAAAAGGCACAATGCCTCCATAAGTACAAGAATAGGGACTCTTCTTACAGTCTGTGTTTTGATCACTCCCTGTAAGCCCAGTATTAGATTGCGATACACCACTGCAGGTTCAATGTATTGCTTGGACATACACATTGACGATGAAACACTGAAATTAGATCGGAATTAAATAAAAAATGCTCAATGCCGCCGTAAGTGCAAGAGAGTGAGACTTCTTAGAGTCTGTGCTTTGAACCTTTGCTGTGAGACCAGTATTAGTTTCCGATACACCACTGCAGGTTCAATGTATTCCTTGGACCTTCACATTGACGATGAAACACAGAAATCGCATCGGAATTAAATACAAAAGGCACAATGCCGACTTAAGTGCAAGGAGAGTGAGACTTCTTAGAGTCTGTTCATTGATCCTTTCCTGTGACACCAGTATTAGTTTCCGATACACCGCTGCAGGTTCAATGTATTCCTTGGACCTTCACATTGACGATGAAACACAGAAATCGCATCGGAATAAAATACAAAAGGCACAATGCCTCCATAAGTACAAGAATAGAGACTCTTCTTACAGTCAGTGTTTTGAGCACTCCCTGTGAGACCAGTATAAGTTTGCGATACACCACAGCCGGTTCAATGTATTCCTTGGACATACACATTGACGATGAAACACTGAAATTATATCGGAATTAAATAAAAACGGCTCAATGCCGCCTTTAGTGCAAGAAGAGTGAGACTTCTTAGAGTCTGTGCATTGATCCTTTCCTGTGAGACCAGTATTAGGTTCCGATACATCAATGCAGGTTCAATGTATTCCTTGGACCTTCACATTGACGATGAAACACAGAAATCGCATCGGAATTAAATACAAAAGGAACAATGCCGACTTAAGTGCAAGAAGAGTGAGACTTCTTAGAGTCTGTGCATTGATCCTTTCCTGTGAGACCAGTATTAGTTTCCGATACACCACTGCAGGTTCAATGTATTCCTTGGACCTTCACATTGACGATGAAACACAGAAATCGCATCGGAATTAAATACAAAAGGCACAATGCCTCCATAAGTACAAGACTAGAGACTCTTCTTACAGTCGGTGTTTTGAGCACTCCCTGTGAGACCAGTATAAGTTTGCGATACACCACTGCAGGTTCATTGTATTCCTTGGACATACACATTGACGATGAAACACTGAAATTAGATCGGAATTAAATTAAAAAGGCTCAATGCCGCCTTAAGTGCAAGAAGAGTGAGACTTCTTAGAGTCTGGGCTTTGATCCTTTTCTGTGAGACCAGTATTAGTTTCCGATACACCAATGCAGGTTCAATGTATTCCTTGGACCTTCACATTGACGATGAAACACAGAAATCGCATCGGAATTAAATACAAAAGGCACAATGCCGACTTAAGTGCAATAAGAGTGAGACTTCTTAGAGTCTGTGCATTGATCCTTTCCTGTGAGACCAGTATTAGTTTCCAATAACACACTGCAGGTTCAATGTATTCCTTCGACCTTCTCATTGACGATGAAACACAGAAATCGCAACGGAATTAAATACAAAAGGCACAATGCCTCCATAAGTACAAGAATGGAGACTCTTCTTACGGTCGGTGTTTTGAGCACTCCCTGTGAGAGCAGTATTAATTTCGATACACCACTGCAGGTTCAATGAATTCTTTGGACATACACATTGACGATGAAACACTGAAATTAGATCGGAATTAAATAAAAAAGGCTCAATGCCGCCTTAAGTGAATGAAAAGTAAGGCTTCTAATTGTCTGTGCTTTGATCCTTTCCTGTGAGACCAGTATTAGTTTGCGATACACCACTGCAGGTTCAATGAATTCCTTGGACCTTCAGATTGACGATGAAACACAGAAATCTCATCGGAATTAAATACAAAAGGCTCAATGCCGACATAAGCGCAAGAAGAGTGAGACTTCTTAGAGTCTGTGTTTTGATCCTTTCCTGTGAGACCAGTATTAGTTTCCGATACACCACTGCAAATTCATTGAATTCCTTGGACCTTCACATTGACGATGAAACACAGAAATCGCATCGGAATTAAGTACAAAACGCACAATGCCACCTTAAGTGCAAGAAGAGTGACACTTCTTAGAGTCTGTGATTTGATCCTTTCCTGTGAGACCAGTATTATTTTCCGATGCACCACTGCAGGTTCAATCTGTTCCTTGGACCTTCACATTGACGATAAAACACAAAAATCGCATCGGAATTAAATACAAAAGGCACAATGCCGCCTTAAGTGCAAGAAGAGTGAGACTTCATAGAGTCTGTGCTCTGATCCTTTCCTGTGAGACCAGTATTAGTTTCCGATACACCACTGCAGGTTCAATGTATTCCTTGGACTTTCACATTGACGATGAAACACTGAAATCGCATCGGAATTAAATACAAAAGACACAATGATGCCTTAAGTGCAAGACGACTGAGACTTCTTAGAGTCTGTGCTTTGATCCTTTCCTGTGAGACCAGTATTAGTTTCCGATACACCACTGCAGGTTCTATGTATTCCTTGGACCTTCACGTTGACGATGAAACACAGAAATCGCATCGGAATTAAGTACAAAAGGCACAATGCCGCCCTAAGAGCAAGAAGAATGACACTTCTTAGAGTCTGTGATTTGATCCTTTCCTGTGAGACCAGTATTATTTTCCGATGCACCACTGCAGGTTCAAAGTGTTCCTTGGAGCTTCACATTGACGATAAAACACAGAAATCGCATCGGAATTAAATACAAAAGGCACAATACCGCCTTAAGTGCAAGAAGATTGAGACTTCTTAGAGTCTGTGCATTGATCCTTTCCTGTGAGACCAGTATTAGCTTCCGATCCACCACTGGATGTTGAATGTATTCCTTGGACCTTCACATTGACGATGGAACACAGAAATCGCATCGGAATTAAATACAAATGGAACAATGCCGCCTTACGTACAAGAATAGAGGCTCTTCTTACAGTCTGTGCTTTGAGCATTCCCTGTGAGACCAGTAATAGTTTGCGATACACCACTGCAGGTTCAATGTATTCCTTGGACATACCCATTGACGATGAAACACAGAAAACGTATCGGAATTAAATACAAAAATCACAATGCCGCCTTACGTACAAGAATAGAGACTCTTCTTACAGTCGGTGTTTGAGCATTTCCTGTGAGACCAGTATTAGTTTGCGATTCACCACTGCAGGTTCAATGTATTCCTTGGACCTTCACATTGACGACGAAACTTAGAAATCGCGTCGGAATTAAATACAAAAGCCACACTGCCACCTTAAGTACAAGAACAGAAACTCTTCTTACAGTCGTTGCGTTGAGCATTCCCTGAGAGACCAGTATTAGTTTCCGATACACCACTGCAGGTTAAATGTACTCCTTGGACCTTTACATTGACGATGAAACTCAGAAATCGCGTCGGAATTAAATACAAAATGCACAATGCAGCCTTAAGTACAAGAATAGAGACTCTTCTTACAGTCGGTGTTTTGGGCATACCCTGTGAGACCAGTATTAGTTTCCGATACACCACTGCAGGTTCAATGTATTCCTTGGTCATACACATTGACGATGAAACACTGAAATTAGATCGGAAATAAATACAAAAGGCACAATGCCGCCTTAAGTGCAAGAAGGGTGAGACTTCTTAGAGTCTGTGCTTTGATCCGTCCCTGTGAGACCAGTATTAGTTTCCGATATACCACTGCAGGTTCAATGTATTCCTTGGACCTTCACATTGACGATGAAACACAGAAATCGCATCAGATTTAAATACAAAACGCACAATGCCGCCTTAAGTGCGAGAAGAGTGAGACTTCTTAGAGTCTGTGCATTGAACCTTTCCTGTGAGCCTGTAGACCAGTATTAGTTTCCGATACTCCAATGCAGGTTCAATGTATTCCTTGGACCTTCACATTGACGATGAAATACAGAAATCGCATCGAAATTAAATACAAAATGCACAATGCCGCCTTAAGTGCAAAAAGAGTGAGACTTCTTAGACTCTATGCTTTGATCCTTTCCTGTGAGACCAGTATTAGTTTCCGATACACCACTGCAGGTTCAATGTATTCCTTGGACACTCACATTGACGATGAAACACAGTTATCGCATCGAAATTAATTACAAAAGGCACAATGAAGCCTTAAGTGCAAGAAGAGTGTGACTCCTTAGAGTCTGTGCTTTGATCCTTTCCTGTGAGACCAGTATTAGTTTCCGATATACCACTGCAGGTTCAATGTATTCCTTGGACCTTCACATTGACGATGAAACACAGAAATCGCATCGGAATTAAATACAAAAGGCACAATGCTGCCTTAAGTGCAAGAAGAGTGAGACTTCTAATAGTCTGTGCTTTGATCCTTTCCTGTGAGACCAGTATTAGTTTCCGATACTTCACTGCAATTTCAATGTATTCCTTGGACCTTCACATTGACGATGAAACACAGAATTCGCATCAGAATTAAATACAAAAGGCACAATGCCTCCATAAGAACCAGAATAGAGACTCTTCTTACAATCGGTGTTTTGAGCACTCCCTGTGAGACCAGTATTAGTTTGCGATACAACACTGCAGGTTCAATAAATTCCTTGGACCTTCACATTGACGACGAAACTCAGAAATCGCGTCGGAATTAAATACAAAAGGCACACTGCCGCCTTAAGTACAAGAACAGAGACTCTTCTTACAGTCGGTGCTTTGAGCATTCCCTGAGCGACCAGTATTAGTTTCCGACACACCACGGCAGGTAAAATGTATTACTTGGACCTTCACATTGACGATGAAACTCAGAAATCGCGTTGGAATTAAATACAAAAGGCACAATGCAGCCTTAAGTACAAGAATAGAGACTCTTCTTACAGTCGGTGTTTTGAGCATTCCCTGTGAGACCAGTATTAGTTTCCGATACACCACTGCAGGTTCAATGTATTCCTTGGTCATACACATTGACGATGATACACTGAAATTAGATCGGAATTAAATTAAAAAGGCTCAATGCCACCTTAAGTGCAAGAAGAGTGAGACTTCTTAGAGTCTGTTCTTTGATCCTTTCCTGTGAGACCAGTATTAGTTTCCGATACACCAATGCAGTTTCAATGTATTCCTTGGACCTTCACATTGACGATGAAACACAGAAATCGCATCGGAATTAAATACAAAAGGCACAATGCCGACTTAAGTGCAATAAGAGTGAGACTTCTTAGAGTCTGTTCTTTGATCCTTTCCTGTGAGACCAGTATTAGTTTCCGATAAACCACTGCAGGTTCAATGAATTCCTTGGACCTTCAGATTGACGATGAAACACAGAAATCGCATCTGAATTAAATACAAAAGGCACAATGCCTCCATAAGTACAAGAATAGAGACTCATCTTACGGTCGGTGTTTTGAGCACTCCCTGTGAGAGCAGTATTAGTTTCGATACACCACTGCAGGTTCAATGTATTCCTTGGACATACACATTGACGATGAAACACTGAAATTAGATCGGAATTAAATAAAAAAGGCTCAATGCCGCCTTAAGTGAAACAAAAGTGAGACTTCTAATTGTCTGTGCTTTGATCGTTTCCTGTGAGACCAGTATTAGTTTCCGATACACCACTGCAATTTCAATGTATTCCTTGGACCTTAACATTGACGATGAAACACAGAAATCGCATCGGAATTAAATACAAAACGCACAATGCCTCCATAAGTACAAGAATAGAGACTCATCTTACAGTCGGTGCTTTGAGCACTCCCTGTGAGACCAGTATTAGTTTGCGATACATCACTGCAGGTTCGATGTATTCCTTCGACCTTCACATTGACGATGAAACACAGAAATCGCATCGGAATTAAATACAAAAGGCACAATGCCTCCATAAGTACAAGAATAGAGACTCTTCTTACGGTCGGTGTTTTGAGCACTCCCTGTGAGAGCAGTATTAGTTTCGATACACCACTGCAGGTTCAATGTATTCCTTCGACATACACATTGACGATGAAACACTGAAATTAGATCGGAATTAAATAAAAAAGGCTCAATGCCGCCTTAAGTGCAACAAAAGTGAGACTTCTAATTGTCTGTGCTTTGATCGTTTCCTGTGAGACCAGTATTAGTTTCCGATACACCACTGCAATTTCAATGTATTCCTTGGACCTTAACATTGACGATGAAACACAGAAATCGCATCGGAATTAAATACAAAACGCACAATGCCTCCATAAGTACAAGAATAGAGACTCATCTTACAGTCGGTGTTTTGAGCACTCCCTGTGAGACCAGTATTAGTTTGCGATACACCACTGCAGGTTCAATGAATTCCTTGGACCTTCAGATTGACGATGAAACACAGAAATCTCATCGGAATTAAATACAAAAGGCTCAATGCCGACATAAGCGCAAGAAGAGTGAGACTTCTTATAGTCTGTGCTTTGATCCTTTCCTGTGAGACCAGTATTAGTTTCCGATACACCACTGCAGGTTCAATGTATTCCTCGGACCTTCACATTGACGATGAAACACTGAAATCGCATCGGAATTAAATACAAAAGGCACAATGATGCCTTAAGTGCAAGACGACTGAGACTTCTTAGAGTCTGTGCTTTGATCCTTTCCTGTGAGACCAGTATTAGTTTCCGATGCACCACTGCAGGTTCAATGTATTCCTTGGACCTTCACATTGACGATAAAACACAGAAATCGCATCGGAATTAAATACAAAAGGCACAATGACGACTTAAGTGCAAGAAGAGTGAGACTTCTTAGAGTCTGTGCTTTGATCCTTTCCTGTGAGACCAGTAATAGTTTCCGACACACCACTGCAGGTTCAATGTATTTCTTATACCTTCGCGTTTACGATGACACTCAGAAATCGCGTCGGAATTAAATACAGTAGGCACAACGCAGCTTTAAGTACAGGAATAGAGACTCTTCTTACAGTCGGTGTTTTGAGCATTCCCTGTGAGCCCAGTATTACTTTCCGATGCACCACTGCAGGTTCAATGTATTCCTTGGATCTTCACATTGACGATGAAACGCAGAAATCGCATCGGAATTAAATACAAACGGCACAATGCCGACTTAAGTGCAAGAAGAGTGAGACTTCTTAGAGTCTGTGCATTGATCCTTTCCTGTGAGACCAGTTTTAGTTTCCGATATACCACTGCAGGTTCAATGTATTCCTTGGACCTTCACATTGACGATGAAACACAGAAATCGCATCGGAATTAAATACAAAAGGCACAATGCATCCTTAAGTACACGAATAGAGACTCTTCTTACAGCCGGTGTTTTGAGCACTCCCTGTGAGACCAGTATTAGTTTGCGATACACCACTGCAGTTTCAATGTATTCCTTGGACATACACATTGACGATGAAACACTGAAATTAGATCGGAATTAAATAAAAAAGGCTCAATGCCGCCTTAAGTGCAAGAAGAGTGAGACTTCTTAGAGTCTGTGCTTTGATCCTTTCCTGTGAGACCAGTATTAGTTTCCGATACACCACTGCAGTTTCAATGTATTCCTTGGACCTTCACATTGACGATGAAACACAGAAATCTCATCGGAATTAAATACAACAGGCACAATGCCGACTTAAGTGCAAGAAGAGTGAGACTTCTTAGAGTCTGTGCATTGATCCTTTCCTGTGAGACCAGTATTAGTTTCCGATACACCACTGCAGGTTCAATGAGTTCCTTGGACCTTCACATTGACGATGAAACACAGAAATCGCATCGGAATTAAATACAAAAGGCACAATGCCGACTTAAGTGCAAGAAGAGTGAGACTTCTTAGAGTCTGTGCATTGATCATTTCCTGTGAGACCAGTTTTAGTTTCCGATACACCACTGCAGGTTCAATGTATTCCTTGGACCTTCACATTGACGATGAAACGCAGAAATCGCATAGGAATTAAATACAAAAGGCACAATGCCGACATAAGTGCAAGAAGAGTGAGACTTCTTAGAGTCTGTGCATTGATCCTTTCCTGTGAGACCAGTATTAGTTTCCGATACACCACTGCACGTTCAATGTATTCCTTGGACCTTCACATTGACGATGAAACGCAGAAATCGCATAGGAATTAAATACAAAAGGCACAATGCCGACTTAAGTGCAAGAAGAGTGAGACTTCTTAGAGTCTGTGCATTGATCCTTTCCTGTGAGACCAGTATTAGTTTCCGATACACCACTGCAGGTTCAATGTATTCCTTGGACCTTCACATTGACGATGAAACACAGAAATCGCATCGGAATTAAATAATAAAGGCAAAATGCCGACTTAAGTGCAAGAAGAGTGAGACTTCTTAGAGTCTGTGCATTGATCCTTTCCTGTGAGACCAGTATTAGTTTCCGATACACCACTGCAGGTTCAATGAGTTCTTGGACCTTCACATTGACGATGAAACACAGAAATCGCATCGGAATTAAATACAAAAGGCACAATGCCGTCTTAAGTGCAAGAAGAGTGAGACTTCTTAGAGTCTGTGCATTGATCTTTTCCTGTGATACCAGTATTAGTTTCCGATATACCACTGCAGGTTCAATGTATTCCTTGGACCCTCACATTGACGATGAAACACAGAAATCGCATCGGAATTAAATACAAAAGACACAATGCCTCCATAAGTACAAGAAAAGAGACTCTTCTTACAGTCAGTGTTTTGATCACTCCCTGTAAGACCAGTATTAGTTTGCGATACACCACTGTAGGTTCAATGTATTCCTTGGACATACACATTGACGATGAAACATTGAAATTAGATCGGAATTAAATAAAAAAGGCTCAATGCCGCCTTAAGTGCAAGAAGAGTGAGACTTCTTAGAGTCTGTGCTTTGAACCTTTCCTGTGAAACCAGTATTAGTTTCCGATACACAACTGCAGGTTCAATGTATTCCTTGGACCTTCACATTGACGATGAAACACAGAAATCGCATCGGAATTAAATACAAAAGGCACAATGCCGACTTAAGTGCAAGAAGAGTGAGACTTCTTAGAGTCTGTGCATTGATCCTTTCCTGTGAGACCAGTTTTAGTTTCCGATACACCACTGCAGGTTCAATGTATTCCTTGGACCTTCACATTGACGATGAAACACAGAAATCGCATCGGAATTAAATACAAAAGGCACAATGCTTCCTTAAGTACACGAATAGAGACTCTTGTTACAGTCGGTGTTTTGAGTACTCCCTGTGAGACCAGTATTAGTTTGCGATACACCACTGCAGGTTCAATGTATTCCCTGGACATAAACATTGACGATGAAACACTGAAATTAGATCGGAATTAAATAAAAAAGGCTCAATGCCGCCTTAAGTGCAAGAAGAGTGAGACTTCTTAGAGTCTGTGCATTGATCCTTTCCTGTGACACCAGTATTAGTTTCCGATACACCGCTGCAGGTTCAATGTATTCCTTGGACCTTCACATTGACGATGAAACTCATAAATCGCATCGGAATATAATACAAAAGGCACAATGCCTCCATAACTACGAGAATAGAGACTCTTCTTACAGTCGGTGCTTTGAGCACTCCCTGTGAGACCAGTATAAGTTTGCGATACACCACTGCAGGTTCAATGAATTCCTTGGACCTTCAGATTGACGATGAAACTCAGAAATCTCATCGGAATTAAATACAAAAGGCTCAATGCCGACATAAGCGCAAGAAGAGTGAGACTTCTTATAGTCTGTGCTTAGATCCTTTCCTGTGAGACCAGTATTAGTTTCCGATACACCACTGCAGGTGCAATGTATTCCTTGGACCTTCACATTGACGATGAAACACAGAAATCGCATCGGAATTAAATACAACAGGCACAATGCCGACTTAAGTGCAAGAAGAGTGAGACTTCTTAGAGTTTTGTGCATTGATCCTTTCCTGTGAGACCAGTATTAGTTTCCGATACACCACTGCAGGTTCAATGAATTCCTTGGACCTTCACATTGACGATGAAACACAGAAATCGCATCGGAATTAAATACAAAAGGCACAATGCCGTCTTAAGTGCAAGAAGAGTGAGACTTCTTAGAGTCTGTGCATTGATCCTTTCCTGTGATACCAGTATTAGTTTCCGATATACCACTGCAGGTTCAATGTATTCCTTGGACCCTCACATTGACGATGAAACACAGAAATCGCATCGGAATTAAATACAAAAGACACAATGCCTCCATAAGTACAAGAAAAGAGACTCTTCTTACAGTCAGTGTTTTGATCACTCCCTGTAAGACCAGTATTAGTTTGCGATACACCACTGTAGGTTCAATGTATTCCTTGGACATACACATTGACGATGAAACACTGAAATTAGATCGGAATTAAATAAAAAAGGCTCAATGCCGCCTTAAGTGCAAGAAGAGTGAGACTTCTTAGAGTCTGTGCTTTGAACCTTTCCTGTGAAACCAGTATTAGTTTCCGATACACCACTGCAGGTTCAATGTATTCCTTGGACCTTCATATTGACGATGAAACACAGAAATCGCATCGGAATTAAATACAAAAGGCACAATGCCGACTTAAGTGCAAGAAGAGTGAGACTTCTTAGAGTCTGTGCATTGATCCTTTCCTGTGAGACCAGTTTTAGTTTCCGATACACCACTGCAGGTTCAATGTATTCCTTGGACCTTCACATTGACGATGAAACACAGAAATCGCATCGGAATTAAATACAAAAGGCACAATGCTTCCTTAAGTACACGAATAGAGACTCTTCTTACAGTCGGTGTTTTGAGTACTCCCTGTGAGACCAGTATTAGTTTGCGATACACCACTGCAGGTTCAATGTATTCCCTGGACATAAACATTGACGATGAAACACTGAAATTAGATCGGAATTAAATAAAAAAGGCTCAATGCCGCCTTAAGTGCAAGAAGAGTGAGACTTCTTAGAGTCTGTGCATTGATCCTTTCCTGTGACACCAGTATTAGTTTCCGATACACCGCTGCAGGTTCAATGTATTCCTTGGACCTTCACATTGACGATGAAACACATAAATCGCATCGGAATATAATACAAAAGGCACAATGCCTCCATAAGTACGAGAATAGAGACTCTTCTTACAGTCGGTGCTTTGAGCACTCCCTGTGAGACCAGTATAAGTTTGCGATACACCACTGCAGGTTCAATGAATTCCTTGGACCTTCAGATTGACGATGAAACTCAGAAATCTCATCGGAATTAAATACAAAAGGCTCAATGCCGACATAAGCGCAAGAAGAGTGAGACTTCTTATAGTCTGTGCTTAGATCCTTTCCTGTGAGACCAGTATTAGTTTCCGATACACCACTGCCGGTGCAATGTATTCCTTGGACCTTCACATTGACGATGAAACACAGAAATCGCATCGGAATTAAATACAACAGGCACAATGCCGACTTAAGTGCAAGAAGAGTGAGACTTCTTAGAGTTTTGTGCATTGATCCTTTCCTGTGAGACCAGTATTAGTTTCCGATACTCCACTGCAGGTTCAACGAATTCCTTGGACCTTCACATTGACGATGAAACACAGAAATCGCATCGGAATTAAATACAAAAGGCACAATGCCGTCTTAAGTGCAAGAAGAGTGAGACTTCTTAGAGTCTGTGCATTGATCCTTTCCTGTGATACCAGTATTAGTTTCCGATATACCACTGCAGGTTCAATGTATTCCTTGGACCCTCACATTGACGATGAAACACAGAAATCGCATCGGAATTAAATACAAAAGACACAATGCCTCCATAAGTACAAGAAAAGAGACTCTTCTTACAGTCAGTGTTTTGATCACTCCCTGTAAGACCAGTATTAGTTTGCGATACACCACTGTAGGTTCAATGTATTCCTTGGACATACACATTGACGATGAAACACTGAAATTAGATCGGAATTAAATAAAAAAGGCTCAATGCCGCCTTAAGTGCAAGAAGAGTGAGACTTCTTAGAGTCTGTGCTTTGAACCTTTCCTGTGAAACCAGTATTAGTTTCCGATACACCACTGCAGGTTCAATGTATTCCTTGGACCTTCACATTGACGATGAAACACAGAAATCGCATCGGAATTAAATACAAAAGGCACAATGCCGACTTAAGTGCAAGAGGAGTGAGACTTCTTAGAGTCTGTGCATTGATCCTTTCCTGTGAGACCAGTTTTAGTTTCCGATACACCACTGCAGGTTCAATGTATTCCTTGGACCTTCACATTAACGATGAAACACAGAAATCGCATCGGAATTAAATACAAAAGGCACAATGCTTCCTTAAGTACACGAATAGAGACTCTTCTTACAGTCGGTGTTTTGAGTACTCCCTGTGAGACCAGTATTAGTTTGCGATACACCACTGCAGGTTCAATGTATTCCCTGGACATAAACATTGACGATGAAACACTGATATTAGATCGGAATTAAATAAAAAAGGCTCAATGCCGCCTTAAGTGCAAGAACAGTGAGACTTCTTAGAGTCTGTGCATTGATCCTTTCCTGTGACACCAGTATTAGTTTCCGATAAACCGCTGCAGGTTCAATGTATTCCTTGGACCTTCACATTGACGATGAAACACATAAATCGCATCGGAATATAATACAAAAGGCACAATGCCTCCATAAGTACGAGAATAGAGACTCTTCTTACAGTCGGTGCTTTGAGCACTCCCTGTGAGACCAGTATAAGTTTGCGATACACCACTGCAGGTTCAATGAATTCCTTGGACCTTCAGATTGACGATGAAACTCAGAAATCTCATCGGAATTAAATACAAAAGGCTCAATGCCGACATAAGCGCAAGAAGAGTGAGACTTCTTATAGTCTGTGCTTAGATCCTTTCCTGTGAGACCAGTATTAGTTTCCGATACACCACTGCAGGTGCAATGTATTCCTTGGACCTTCACATTGACGATGAAACACAGAAATCGCATCGGAATTAAATACAACAGGCACAATGCCGACTTAAGTGCAAGAAGAGTGAGACTTCTTAGAGTTTTGTGCATTGATCCTTTCCTGTGAGACCAGTATTAGTTTCCGATACACCACTGCAGGTTCAATGAATTCCTTGGACCTTCACATTGACGATGAAACACAGAAATCGCATCGGAATTAAATACAAAAGGCACAATGCCGACTTAAGTGCAAGAAGAGTGAGACTTCTTAGAGTCTGTGCATTGATCCTTTCCTGTGAGACCAGTATTAGTTTCCGATACACCACTGCAGGTTCAATGTATTCCTTGGACCTTCACATTGACGATGAAACACAGAAATGGCATCGGAATTAAATACAAAAGGCACAATGCTTCCTTAAGTACACGAATAGCGACTCTTCTTACAGTCGGTGTTTTGGGCACTCCCTGTGAGACCAGTATTAGTTTGCGATACACCACTGCAGGTTCAATGTATTCCTTGGACATACACATTGACGATTAAACACTGAAATTAGATCGGAATTAAATAGAAAAGGCTCTATGCCGCCTTAAGTGCAAGAAGAGTGAGACTTCTTAGAGTCTGTGTTTGATCCTTTCCTGTGAGACCAGTATTAGTTTCCGATACACCACTGCAGGTTCAATGTATTCCTTGGACCTTCACATTGACGATGAAACACAGAAATCGCATCGGAATTAAATAAAAAAGGCAAAATGCCGACTTAAGTGCAAGAAGAGTGAGACTTCTTAGAGTCTGTGCATTGATCCTTTCCTGTGAGACCAGTATTAGTTTCCGATACACCACTGCAGGTTCAATGAGTTCTTGGACCTTCACATTGACGATGAAACACAGAAATCGCGTCGGAATTAAATACAAAAGGCACAATGCCGTCTTAAGTGCAAGAAGAGTGAGACTTCTTAGAGTCTGTGCATTGATCCTTTCCTGTGAGACCTGTATTAGTTTGCGATACAACACTGCAGGTTCAATAAATTCCTTGGACCTTCACATTGACGACGAAACTCAGAAATCGCGTCGGAATTAAATACAAAAGGCACACTGCCGCCTTAAGTACAAGAACAGAGACTCTTCTTACAGTCGGTGCTTTGAGCATTCCCTGAGCGACCAGTATTAGTTTCCGACACACCACGGCAGGTAAAATGTATTACTTGGACCTTCACATTGACGATGAAACTCAGAAATCGCGTCGGAATTAAATACAAAAGGCACAATGCAGCCTTAAGTACAAGAATAGAGACTCTTCTTACAGTCGGTGTTTTGAGCATTCCCTGTGAGACCAGTATTAGTTTCCGATACACCACTGCAGGTTCAATGTATTCCTTGGTCATACACATTGACGATGAAACACTGAAATTAGATCGGAAATAAATTCAAAAGGCACAATGCCGCCTTAAGTGCAAGAAGGGTGAGAATTCTTAGAGTCTGTGCTTTGATCCGTCCCTGTGAGACTAGTTTTAGTTTCCGATACACCACTGCAGGTTCAATGTGTTCCTTGGACCTTCACAATGACGATGAAACATAGAAATCGCATCGGAATTAAATACAAAAGGCACAATGCCGCCTTAAGTGTGAGACGAGTTAGACTTCTTATAGTCTGTGCATTGATCCTTTCCTGTGAGCCTGTGAGACCAGTATTAGTTTCCGATACTCCAATGCAGGTTCAATGTATTCCTTGGACCTTCACATTGACGATAAATACAGAAATCGCATCGGAATTAAATACATACGGCACAATGCCGCCTCAAGTGCAAGAAGATTGAGACTTCTAATAGTCTGTGCTTTGATCCTTTCCTGTGAGACCAGTATTAGTTTTCGATACACCACTGCAATTTCAATGTATTCCTTGGACCTTCTCATTGACGATGAAACACAGAAATCGCATCGGAATTAAATACAAAATTCACAATGCCTCCATAAGTACAAGAATGGAGACTCTTCTTACAGCCGCTGTTTTGAGCACTCCCTGTGAGACCAGTATTAGTTTGCGATACACCACTGCAGGTTCAATGAATTCCTTGGATATTCAGATAGACGATGAAACACAGAAATCGCATCGGAATTAAATACAAAAGGCTCAATGCCGACTGAAGTGCAAGATGATTGAGACTTCTTATAGTCTGTGCTTTGATCCTTTCCTGTGAGACCAGTATTAGTTTCCGATACACCACTGCAGGTTCTATGTATTCCTTGGACCTTCACGTTGACGATGAAACACAGAAATCGCATCGGAATTAAGTACAAGAGGCACAATGCCGCCTTAAGTACAAGAAGAGTGACACTTCTTAGAGTCTCTGATTTGATCCTTTCCTGTGAGAGCAGTATTATTTTCCGATGCACCACTGCAGGTTCAATGTATTCCTTGGACCTTCACATTGACGATAAATACAGAAATCGCATCGGAATTAAATACATACGGCACAATGCCGCCTTAAGTGCAAGAAGAGTGAGACTTCTGAGAGTCTGTGCTTTGATCCATTCCTGTAAGACCAGTATTAGTTTCCGATTCTCCACTGCTGGTTCAATGTATTCCTTGTACCTTCACATTGACAATGAAACACAGAAATCGCGTCGGAATTAAATACAAAAGGCACAATGCAATCTTAAGTACAAGAATAGAGACTCTTCTTACAGTCGGTGTTTTGAGTATTCCCTGTGAGACCAGTATTAGTTTCCGATACACCACTGCAGGTTCAATGTATTCCTTGGACATACGCATTGACGATGAAACACTGAAATTAGATCGGAATTAAATACGAAAGGCACAATGCCGACTTAAGTGCGAGAAGAGTGAGACTTCTTAGAGTCTGTGCTTTGATCCTTTCCTGTGAGAACAATATTAGTTTCCGATACACCACTGCAGGTTCAATGTTTTCCTTGGACCTTCACATTGACGATGAAACACAGAAATCGCATCGGAATTAAATACAAAAGGCACAATGCCGCCTTCCGTACAAAAATAGAGACTCTTCTTACAGTCGGTGTTTTTAGCATTCCCTGTGACCAGTATTAGTTTGCGATTCACCACTGCAGGTTCAATGTATTCCTTGGACCTTTACATTGACGACGAAACTCGGAAATCGCGTCGGAATTAAATACAAAATGCACACTGCCACCTTAAGTACAAGAACAGAGACTCTTCTTACAGTCGGTGCTTTGAGCATTCCCTGAGAGACCAGTAGTAGTTTCCGCCACACCACTGCAGGTTAAATGTATTCCTTGGACCTTCACATTGACGATGTAACTCAGAAATCGCGTCGGAATTAAATACAAACGGCACAATGCAGCCTTAAGTACAAGAATAGAGACTCTTCTTACAGTCGGTGTTTTGAACATTCCCTGTGAGATCAGTATTAGTTTCCGATACACCACTGCAGGTTCAATGTATTCCTTGGTCATACACATTGTCGATGAAACACTGACATTAGATCGGAATTAAATACAAAAGGCACAATGCCGCCTTAAGTGCAAGAAGGGTGAGACTTCTTAGAGTCTGTGCTTTGATCCGTCCCTGTGAGACCAGTATTAGTTTCCGATACACCACTGCAGGTTCAATGTGTTCCTTGGACCTTCACATTGACGGTGAAAAACAGAAATAGCATCGGACTTAAATACAAAACTCACAATGCCGCCTTAAGTGCGAGAAGAGTGAGACTTCTTAGAGTCTGTGCATTGATCATTTTCTGTGAGCCTGTGAGGCCAGTATTAGTTTCCGATACTCCAATGCAGGTTCAATGTATTCCTTGGACCTTCACATTGACGATGAAATACAGAAATCGCATCGGAATTAAATACAAAAGGCACAATGCCTCCATAAGTACAAGAATAGAAACTCTTCTTACAGTCGGTGTTTTGAGCACTCCCTGTGAGAGCAGTATTAGTTTGCGATACACCACTGCAGGTTCAATGTATTCCTTGGACATACACATTGACGATGAAACACTGAAATTAGATCGGAATTAAATAAAAAAGACTCAATGCCGCCTTAAGTGCAAAAAGAGTGAGACTTCTTAGAGTCTGTGCTTTGATCCTTTCCTGTGAGACCAGTATTAGGTTCCGATACACCAATGCAGGTTCAATGTATTCCTTGGACCTTCACATTGACGATGAAACACAGAAAACACATCGGAATTAAATACAAAAGGCACAATGCCGACTTAAGTGCAAGAAGAGTGAGACTTCTTAGAGTCTGTGCATTGATCCTTTCCTGTGAGACCAGTATTAGTTTCCGATACGCCACTGCAGGTTCAATGTATTCCATGGACCTTGACATTGACGATGAAACACAGAAATCGCATCGGAATTAAATACAAAAGGCACAATGCCTCCATAAGTACAAGAATAGAGACTCTTCTAACAGTCGGTGTTTTGAGCACTCCCTGTGAGACCAGTATAAGTTTGCGATACACCACTGCAGGTTCAATGTATTCATTGGACATACACATTGACGATGAAACACTGAAATTAAATCGGAATTAAATTAAAAAGGCTCAATGCCGCCTTAAGTGCAAGAATAGTGAGACTTCTTAGAGTCTGTGCTTTGATCCTTTCCTGTGAGACCAGTATTAGTTTCCGATACACCAATGCAGGTTCAATGTATTCCTTGGACCTTCACATTGACGATGAAACACAGAAATATCATCGGAATTAAATAGAAAAGGCACAATGCCGAATTAAGTGCAATAAGAGTGAGACTTCTTAGAGTCTGTGCATTGATCCTTTCCTGTGAGACCAGTATTAGTTTCCAATACACCACTGCAGGTTCAATGTATTCCTTCGACCTTCACATTGACGATGAAACACAGTAATCGAATCGGAATTAAATACAAAAGGCACAATGCCTCCATAAGTACAAGAATAGAGACTCTTCTTACGGTCGGTGTTTTGAGCACTCCCTGTGAGAGCAGTATTAGTTTCGATACACCACTGGAGGTTCAATGTATTCCTTGGACATACACATTGACGATGAAACACTGAAATTGGATCGGAATTAATTAAAAAAGGCTCAATGCCGCCTTAAGTGAAAGAAAAGTGAGACTTCTAATAGTCTGTGCTTTGATCCTTTCCTGTGAGACCAGTATTAGTTTCCGATACACCACTGCAGGTTCTATGTATTCCTTGGACCTTCACATTGACGATGAAACACAGAAATCGCATCGGAATTAAATACAAAAGGCACAATGCCTCCATAAGTACAAGAATAGAGACTCTTCTTACAGTCGGTGTTTTGAGCACTCCCTGTGAGACCAGTATTTGTTTGCGATACACCACTGCAGGTTCAATGAATTCCTTGGACCTTCAGATTGACGATGAGACACAGAAATTTCATCGGAATTAAATACAAAAGGTTCAATGCCGACATAAGCGCAAGAAGAGTGAGACTTCTTATAGTCTGTGCTTTGATCCTTCCCTGTGAGACCAGTATTAGTTTCCGATACACCACTGCAGGTTCAATGTATTCCTTGGACCTTCACATTGACGATGAAACACTGAAATCGCATCGGAATTAAATACAAAAGGCACAATGATGCCTTAAGTGCAAGAAGAGTGACACTTCTTAGAGTCTGTGATTTGATCCTTTCCTGTGAGACCAGTATTATTTTGCGATGCACCACTGGAGGTTCAATATATTCCTTGGACCTTCACATTGACGATAAAACACAGAAATCGCATCGGAATTAAATACAAAAGGCACAATGCCGCCTTAAGTGCAAGAAGAGTGAGACTTCTTAGGGTCTGTGCTTTGATCCATTCCTGTGAGACCAGTAATAGTTTCCGATTCTCTACTGCAGGTTCAATGTATTCCTTGTACCTTCACATTGACAATGAAACACAGATATCGCATCGGAATTAAATACTAAAGGCACAATGCCACCTGATGTACAAGAACACAGACTCTCCTTACAGTCGGTGCTTTGAGCATTCCCTGTGAGGCCAGTATTAGTTTCCGACACACCACTGCAGGTTCAATGTATTTCTTATACCTTCGCGTTTACGATGACACTCAGAAATCGCGTCGGAATTAAATACAGTAGGCACAACGCAGCTTTAAGTACAAGAATAGAGACTCTTCTTACAGTCGGTGTTTTGAGCATTCCCTGTGAGACCAGTATTATTTTCCGATGCACCACTGCAGGTTCAATGTATTCCTTGGACCTTCACATTGACGATGAAACACAGAAATCGCATCGGAATTAAATACAAAAGGCACAATGCCGACTTAAGTGCAAGAAGAGTGAGGCTTCTTAGAGTCTGTGCATTGATCCTTTCCTGTGAGACCAGTATTTGTTTCCGATATACCACTGCAGGTTCAATGTATTCTTTGGACCTTCACATTGACGATGAAACACAGAAATCGCATCGGAATTAAATACAAAAGGCACAATGCTTCCTTAAGTACGCGAATAGAGACTCTTCTTACAGCCGGTGTTTTGAGCACTCCCTGTGAGACCAGTATTAGTTTGCGATACACCACTGCAGTTTCAATGTATTCCTTGGACATACACATTGCCGATGAAACACTGAAATTAGATCGGAATTAAATAAAAAAGGCTCAATGCCGCCTTAAGTGCAAGAAGAGTGAGACTTCTTAGAGTCTGTGCTTTGATCCTTTCCTGTGAGACCAGTATTAGTTTCCGATACACCACTGCAGTTTCAATGTATTCCTTGGACCTTCACATTGACGATGAAACACAGAAATCGCATCGGAATTAAATACAACAGGCACAATGCCGACTTAAGTGCAAGAAGAGTGAGACTTCTTAGAGTCTGTGCATTGATCCTTTCCTGTTAGACCAGTATTAGTTTCCGATACACCACTGCAGGTTCAATGAATTCCTTGGACCTTCACATTGACGATGAAACACAGAAATCGCATCGGAATTAAATACAAAAGGCACAATGCCGACTTAAGTGCAAGAAGAGTGAGACTTCTTAGAGTCTGTGCATTGATCATTTCCTGTGAGACCAGTTTTAGTTTCCGATACACCACTGCAGGTTCAATGTATTCCTTGGACCTTCACATTGACGATGAAACGCAGAAATCGCATAGGAATTAAATACAAAAGGCACAATGCCGACATAAGTGCAAGAAGAGTGAGACTTCTTAGAGTCTGTGCATTGATCCTTTCCTGTGAGACCAGTATTAGTTTCCGATACACCACTGCAGTTTCAATGTATTCCTTGGACCTTCACATTGACGATGAAACACAGAAATCGCATCGGAATTAAATACAACAGGCACAATGCCGACTTAAGTGCAAGAAGAGTGAGACTTCTTAGAGTCTGTGCATTGATCCTTTCCTGTGAGACCAGTATTAGTTTCCGATACACCACTGCAGGTTCAATGAATTCCTTGGACCTTCACATAGACGATGAAACACAGAAATCGCATCGGAATTAAATACAAAAGGCACAATGCCGACTTAAGTGCAAGATGAGTGAGACTTCTTAGAGTCTGTGCATTGATCATTTCCTGTGAGACCAGTTTTAGTTTCCGATACACCACTGCAGGTTCAATGTATTCCTTGGACCTTCACATTGACGATGAAACGCAGAAATCGCATAGGAATTAAATACAAAAGGCACAATGCCGACATAAGTGCAAGAAGAGTGAGACTTCTTAGAGTCTGTGCATTGATCCTTTCCTGTGAGACCAGTTTTAGTTTCCGATACACCACTGCAGGTTCAATGTATTCCTTGGACCTTCACATTGACGATGAAACGCAGAAATCGCATAGGAATTAAATACAAAAGGCACAATGCCGACATAAGTGCAAGAAGAGTGAGACTTCTTAGAGTCTGTGCATTGATCCTTTCCTGTGAGACCAGTTTTAGTTTCCGATACACCACTGCAGTTCCAATGTATTCCTTGGACCTTCACATTGACGATGAAACACAGAAATCGCATCGGAATTAAATACAACAGGCACAATGCCGACTTAAGTGCAAGAAGAGTGAGACTTCTTAGAGTCTGTGCATTGATCCTTTCCTGTGAGACCAGTATTAGTTTCCGATACACCACTGCACGTTCAATGTATTCCTTGGACCTTCACATTGACGATGAAACGCAGAAATCGCAAAGGAATTAAATACAAAAGGCACAATGCCGAATTAAGTGCAAGAAGAGTGAGACTTCTTAGAGTCTGTGCATTGATCCTTTCCTGTGAGACCAGTATTAGTTTCCGATACACCACTGCGGGTTCAATGTATTCCTTGGACCTTCACATTGACGATGAAACACAGAAATCGCATCGGAATTAAATAAAAAAGGCAAAATGCCGACTTAAGTGCAAGAAGAGTGAGACTTCTTAGAGTCTGTGCATTGATCCTTTCCTGTGAGACCAGTATTAGTTTCCGATACACCACTGCAGGTTCAATGTATTCCTTGGACCTTCACATTGACGATGAAACACTGAAATCGCATCGGAATTAAATACAAAAGGCACAATGATGCCTTAAGTGCAAGACGACTGAGACTTCTTAGAGTCTGTGCTTTGATCCTTTCCTGTGAGACCAGTATTAGTTTCCGATACACCACTGCAGGTTCTATGTATTCCTTGGACGTTCACGTTGACGATGGAACACAGAAATCGCATCGGAATTAAGTACAAAAGGCACAATGCCGCCTTAAGTGCAAGAAGAGTGAGACTTCTTAGAGTCTGTGATTTGATCCTTTCCTGTGAGACCAGTGTTATTTTCCGATGCACCACTGGAGGTTCAATGTATTCCTTGGACCTTCACATTGACGATAAAACACAGAAATCGCATCGGAATTAAATACAAAAGGCACAATGCCGCCTTAAGTGCAAGAAGAGTGAGACTTCTTAGAGTCTGTGCTTTGATCCTTTCCTGTGAGACCAGTAATAGTTTCCGATTCTCTACTGCAGGTTCAATGTATTCCTTGTACCTTCACATTGACAATGAAACACAGATATCGCATCGGAATTAAATACTAAAGGTACAATGCCACCTGATGTACAAGAACACAGACTCTCCTTACAGTCGGTGCTTTGAGCATTCCCTGTGAGGCCAGTATTAGTTTCCGACACACCACTGCAGGTTCAATGTATTTCTTATACCTTCGCGTTTACGATGACACTCAGAAATCGCGTCGGAATTAAATACAGTAGGCACAACGCAGCTTTAAGTACAGGAATAGAGACTCTTCTTACAGTCGGTGTTTTGAGCATTCCCTGTGAGACCAGTATTACTTTCCGATGCACCACTGCAGGTTCAATGTATTCCTTGGATCTTCACATTGACGATGAAACACAGAAATCGCATCGGAATTAAATACAAACGGCACAATGCCGACTTAAGTGCAAGAAGAGTGAGACTTCTTAGAGTCTGTGCATTGATCCTTTCCTGTGAGACCAGTTTTAGTTTCCGATATACCACTGCAGGTTCAATGTATTCCTTGGACCTTCACATTGACGATGAAACACAGAAATCGCATCGGAATTAAATACAAAAGGCACAATGCTTCCTTAAGTACACGAATAGAGACTCTTCTTACAGCCGGTGTTTTGAGCACTCCCTGTGAGACCAGTATTAGTTTGCGATACACCACTGCAGTTTCAATGTATTCCTTGGACATACACATTGACGATGAAACACTGAAATTAGATCGGAATTAAATAAAAAAGGCTCAATGCCGCCTTAAGTGCAAGAAGAGTGAGACTTCTTAGAGTCTGTGCTTTGATCCTTTCCTGTGAGACCAGTATTAGTTTCCGATACACCACTGCAGTTTCAATGTATTCCTTGGACCTTCACATTGACGATGAAACACAGAAATCGCATCGGAATTAAATACAAAAGGCACAATGCCGACTTAAGTGCAAGAAGAGTGAGACTTCTTAGAGTCTGTGCATTGATCATTTCCTGTGAGACCAGTTTTAGTTTCCGATACACCACTGCAGGTTCAATGTATTCCTTGGACCTTCACATTGACGATGAAACGCAGAAATCGCATAGGAATTAAATACAAAAGGCACAATGCCGACATAAGTGCAAGAAGAGTGAGACTTCTTAGAGTCTGTGCATTGATCCTTTCCTGTGAGACCAGTATTAGTTTCCGATACACCACTGCACGTTCAATGTATTCCTTGGACCTTCACATTGACGATGAAACGCAGAAATCGCATAGGAATTAAATACAAAAGGCACAATGCCGACTTAAGTGCAAGAAGAGTGAGACTTCTTAGAGTCTGTGCATTGATCCTTTCCTGTGAGACCAGTATTAGTTTCCGATACACCACTGCAGGTTCAATGTATTCCTTGGACCTTCACATTGACGATGAAACACAGAAATCGCATCGGAATTAAATAATAAAGGCAAAATGCCGACTTAAGTGCAAGAAGAGTGAGACTTCTTAGAGTCTGTGCATTGATCCTTTCCTGTGAGACCAGTTTTAGTTTCCGATACACCACTGCAGGTCCAATGTATTCCTAGGACACACACATTGACGATAAACCACTGAAATTACATCGGAATTAAATACAAAAGGCGCAGTGCCGCCTTAAGTGCAAGAAGAGTGAGACTTCTTAGAGTCTGTGCTTTGATCCATTCCTGTGAGACCAGTATTAGTTTCCGATACTCCACTGCAGGTTCAATGTATTCCTTGGACCTTCACATTGACGATGAAACACAGAAATCGCATCGGAATTAAATACAAAAGGCACAATGCCGACTTAAGTGCAAGAAGAGTGAGACTTCTTAGAGTCTGTGCATTGATCCTTTCCTGTGAGACCAGTTTTAGTTTCCGATACACCACTGCAGGTTCAATGTATTCCTTGGACCTTCACATTGACGATGAAACACAGAAATCGCATCGGAATTAAATACAAAAGGCACAATGCTTCCTTAAGTTCACGAATAGAGACTCTTCTTACAGTCGGTGTTTTGAGTACTCCCTGTGAGACCAGTATTAGTTTGCGATACACCACTGCAGGTTCAATGTATTCCCTGGACATAAACATTGACGATGAAACACTGAAATTAGATCGGAATTAAATAAAAAAGGCTCAATGCCGCCTTAAGTGCAAGAAGAGTGAGACTTCTTAGAGTCTGTGCATTGATCCTTTCCTGTGACACCAGTATTAGTTTCCGATACACCGCTGCAGGTTCAATGTATTCCTTGGACCTTCACATTGACGATGAAACACATAAATCGCATCGGAATATAATACAAAAGGCACAATGCCTCCATAAGTACGAGAATAGAGACTCTTCTTACAGTCGGTGCTTTGAGCACTCCCTGTGAGACCAGTATAAGTTTGCGATACACCACTGCAGGTTCAATGAATTCCTTGGACCTTCAGATTGACGATGAAACTCAGAAATCTCATCGGAATTAAATACAGAAGGCTCAATGCCGACATAAGCGCAAGAAGAGTGAGACTTCTTATAGTCTGTGCTTAGATCCTTTCCTGTGAGACCAGTATTAGTTTCCGATACACCACTGCAGGTGCAATGTATTCCTTGGACCTTCACATTGACGATGAAACACAGAAATCGCATCGGAATTAAATACAACAGGCACAATGCCGACTTAAGTGCAAGAAGAGTGAGACTTCTTAGAGTTTTGTGCATTGATCCTTTCCTGTGAGACCAGTATTAGTTTCCGATACACCACTGCAGGTTCAATGAATTCCTTGGACCTTCACATTGACGATGAAACACAGAAATCGCATCGGAATTAAATACAAAAGGCACAATGCCGACTTAAGTGCAAGAAGAGTGAGACTTCTTAGAGTCTGTGCATTGATCCTTTCCTGTGAGACCAGTATTAGTTTCCGATACACCACTGCAGGTTCAATGTATTCCTTGGACCTTCACATTGACGATGAAACACAGAAATGGCATCGGAATTAAATACAAAAGGCACAATGCTTCCTTAAGTACACGAATAGCGACTCTTCTTACAGTCGGTGTTTTGGGCACTCCCTGTGAGACCAGTATTAGTTTGCGATACACCACTGCAGGTTCAATGTATTCCTTGGACATACACATTGACGATAAAACACTGAAATTAGATCGGAATTAAATAGAAAAGGCTCAATGCCGCCTTAAGTGCAAGAAGAGTGAGACTTCTTAGAGTCTGTGTTTGATCCTTTCCTGTGAGACCAGTATTAGTTTCCGATACACCACTGCAGGTTCAATGTATTCCTTGGACCTTCACATTGACGATGAAACACAGAAATCGCATCGGAATTAAATAAAAAAGGCAAAATGCCGACTTAAGTGCAAGAAGAGTGAGACTTCTTAGAGTCTGTGCATTGATCCTTTCCTGTGAGACCAGTATTAGTTTCCGATACACCACTGCAGGTTCAATGAATGCCTAGGACCTTCACTATGACGATGAAACACAGAAATCGCATCGGAATTAAATACAAAAGGCACAATGCCGACTTTAGTGCAAGAAGAGTGAGACTTCTTAGAGTGTGTGCATTGATCCTTTCCTGTGAGACCAGTATTAGTTTCCGATATACCACTGCAGGTTCAATGTATTCCTTGGACCCTCACATTGACGATGAAACACAGAAATCGCATCGGAATTAAATACAAAAGACACAATGCCTCCATAAGTACAAGAATAGAGACTCTTCTTACAGTCAGTGTTTTGATCACTCCCTGTAAGACCAGTATTAGTTTGCGATACACCACTGTAGGTTCAATGTATTCCTTGGACATACACATTGACGATGAAACACTGAATTTAGATCGGAATTAAATAAAAAAGGCTCAATGCCGCCTTAAGTGCAAGAAGAGTGAGACTTCTTAGAGCCTGTGATTTGAACCTTTCCTGTGGGACCAGTATTAGTTTCCGATACACCACTGCAGGTTCAATGTATTCCTTGGACCTTCACATTGACGATGAAACACAGAAATCGCATCGGAATTAAATACAAAAGGCACAATGCCGACTTAAGTGCAAGAAGAGTGAGACTTCTTAGAGTCTGTGTTTGATCCTTTCCTGTGAGACCAGTATTAGTTTCCGATACACCACTGCAGGTTCAATGTATTCCTTGGACCTTCACATTGACGATGAAACACAGAAATCGCATCGGAATTAAATAAAAAAGGCAAAATGCCGACTTAAGTGCAAGAAGAGTGAGACTTCTTAGAGTCTGTGCATTGATCCTTTCCTGTGAGACCAGTATTAGTTTCCGATACACCACTGCAGGTTCAATGAATTCCTTGGACCTTCACTTTGACGATGAAACACAGAAATCGCATCGGAATTAAATACAAAAGGCACAATGCCGACTTAAGTGCAAGAAGAGTGAGACTTCTTAGAGTCTGTGCATTGATCCTTTCCTGTGAGACCAGTATTAGTTTCCGATATACCACTGCAGGTTCAATGTATTCCTTGGACCCTCACATTGACGATGAAACACAGAAATCGCATCGGAATTAAATACAAAAGACACAATGCCTAAATAAGTACAAGAATAGAGACTCTTCTTACAGTCGGTGTTAGGAGTACTCCCTGTGAGACCAGTATTAGTTTGCGATACACCACTGCAGGTTCAATGTATTCCCTGGACCTAAACATTGACGATGAAACACTGAAATTAGATCGGAATTATATAAAAAAGGCTCAATGCCGCCTTAAGTGCAAGAAGAGTGAGACTTCTTAGAGTCTGTGCTTTGATCCTTTCCTGTGAGACCAGTATTAGTTTCCGATACACCACTGCAGGTTCAATGTATTCCTTGGACCTTCACATTGACGATGAAACACAGAAATCGCATCGGAATTAAATACAAAAGGCACAATGCCTCCATAAGTACTAGAATAGAGACTCTTCTTACAGTCAGTGTTTTGATCACTCCCTGTAAGACCAGTATTAGTGTGCGATACACCACTGCAGGTTCAATGTATTCCTTGGACATACACATTGACGATGAAACACTTAAATTAGATCGGAATTAAATAAAAAATGCTCAATGCCGCCTTAAGTGCAAGAAGAGTGAGACTTCTTAGAGTCTGTGCTTTGAACCTTTCCTGTGAGACCAGTATTAGTTTCCGATACACCACTGCAGGTTCAATGCATTCCTTGGACCTTCACATTGACGATGAAACACAGAAATCGCATCGGAATTAAATACAAAATGCACAATGCCGACTTAAGTGCAAGAAGAGTGAGACTTCTTAGAGTCTGTGCATTGATCCTTTCCTGTGACACCAGTATTAGTTTCCGATACACCGCTGCAGGTTCAATGTATTCCTTGGACCTTCACATTGACGATGAAACACATAAATCGCATCGGAATAAAATACAAAAGGCACAATGCCTCCATAAGTACAAGAATAGAGACTCTTCTTACAGTCGGTGCTTTGAGCACTCCCTGTGAGACCAGTATAAGTTTGCGATACACCACTGCAGGTTCAATGAATTCCTTGGACCTTCAGATTGACGATGAAACTCAGAAATCTCATCGGAATTAAATACAAAAGGCTCAATGCCGACATAAGCGCAAGAAGAGTGAGACTTCTTATAGTCTGTGCTTTGATCCTTTCCTGTGAGACCAGTATTAGTTTCCGATACACCACTGCAGGTTCAATGTATTCCTTGGACCTTCACATTGACGATGAAACACAGAAATCGCATCGGAATTAAATACAACAGGCACAATGTCGACTTAAGTGCAAGAAGAGTGAGACTTCTTAGAGTTTTGTGCATTGATCCTTTCCTGTGAGACCAGTATTAGTTTCCGATACACCACTGCAGGTTCAATGAATTCGTTGGACCTTCACATTGACGATGAAACACAGAAATCGCATCGGAATTAAATACAAAAGGCACAATGCCGACTTAAGTGCAAGAAGAGTGAGACTTCTTAGAGTCTGTGCATTGATCCTTTCCTGTGAGACCAGTTTTAGTTTCCGATACACCACTGCAGGTTCAATGTAGTCCTTGGACCTTCACATTGACGATGAAACGCAGAAATCGCATAGGAATTAAATACAAAAGGCACAATGCCGACTTAAGTGCAAGAAGAGTGAGACTTCTTAGAGTCTGTGCATTGATCCTTTCCTGTGAGACCAGTATTAGTTTCCGATACACCACTGCAGGTTCAATGTATTCCTTGGACCTTCACATTGACGATGAAACACAGAAATGGCATCGGAATTAAATACAAAAGGCACAATGCTTCCTTAAGTACACGAATAGAGACTCTTCTTACAGTCGGTGATTTGGGCACTCCCTGTGAGACCAGTATTAGTTTGCGATACACCACTGCAGGTTCAATGTATTCCTTGGACATACACATTGACGATAAAACACTGAAATTAGATCGGAATTAAATAGAAAAGGCTCAATGCCGCCTTAAGTGCAAGAAGAGTGAGACTTATTAGAGTCTGTGTTTGATCCTTTCCTGTGAGACCAGTATTAGTTTCCGAAACACCACTGCAGGTTCAATGTATTCCTTGGACCTTCACATTGACGATGAAACACAGAAATCGCATCGGAATTAAATAAAAAAGGCAAAATGCCGACTTAAGCGCAAGAAGAGTGAGACTTCTTAGAGTCTGTGCATTGATCCTTTCCTGTGAGACCAGTATTAGTTTCCGATACACCACTGCAGGTTCAATGAATTCCTTGGACCTTCACTTTGACGATGAAACACAGAAATCGCATCGGAATTAAATACAAAAGGCACAATGCCGACTTAAGTGCAAGAAGATTGGGACTTCTTAGAGTCTGTGCATTGATCCTTTCCTGTGAGACCAGTATTAGTTTCCGATATACCACTGCAGGTTCAATGTATTCCTTGGACCCTCACATTGACGATGAAACACAGAAATCGCATCGGAATTAAATACAAAAGACACAATGCCTCCATAAGTACAAGAATAGAGACTCTTCTTACAGTCAGTGTTTTGATCACTCCCAGTAAGACCAGTATTAGTTTGCGATACACCACTGTAGGTTCAATGTATTCCTTGGACATACACATTGACGATGAAACACTGAATTTAGATCGGAATTAAATAAAAAAGGCTCAATGCCGCCTTAAGTGCAAGAAGAGTGAGACTTCTTCGAGTCTGTGATTTGAACCTTTCCTGTGGGACCAGTATTAGTTTCCGATACACCACTGCAGGTTCAATGTATTCCTTGGACCTTCACATTAACGATGAAACACAGAAATCGCATCCGAATTAAATACAAAAGGCACAATGCCGACTTAAGTGCAAGAAGAGTGAGACTTCTTAGAGTCTGTGCATTGATCCTTTCCTGTGAGACCAGTTTTAGTTTCCGATACACCACTGCAGGTTCAATGTATTCCTTGGCCCTTCACATTGACGATGAAACACAGAAATCGCATCGGAATTAAATACAAAAGGCACAATGCTTCCTTAAGTACACGAATAGAGACTCTTCTTACAGTCGGTGTTTTGAGCACTCCCTGTGAGACCAGTAATAGTTTGCGATACACCACTGCAGGTTCAATGTATTCCCTGGACATACACATTGACGATGAAACACTGAAATTAGATCGGAATTAAATAAAAAAGGCTCATTGTCGACTTAAGTGCAAGAACAGTGAGACTTCTTAGAGAGTGTGCTTTGATCCTTTCCTGTGAGACCAGTATTAGATTCCGATACAACACTGCAGGATCAATGTATTCCTTGGACCTTCACATTGACGATGAAACACAGAAATCGCATCGGAATTAAATACAAAAGGCACAATGCCGACTTAAGTGCAAGAAGAGTGAGACTTCTTAGAGTCTGTGCATTGATCGTTTCCTGTGAGACCAGTTTTAGTTTCCGATACACCACTGCAGGTTCAATGTATTCCTTGGACCTTCACATTGACGATGAAACGCAGAAATCGCATAGGAATTAAATACAAAAGGCACAATGCCGACTTAAGTGCAAGAAGAGTGAGACTTCTTAGAGTCTGTGCATTGATCCTTTCCTGTGAGACCAGTATTAGTTTCCGATATACCACTGCCGGTTCAATGTATTCCTTGTACCCTCACATTGACGATGAAACACAGAAATCGCATCGGAATTAAATACAAAAGGCACAATGCCTCCATAAGTACAAGAATAGAGACTCTTCTTACAGTCAGTGTTTTGATCACTCCCTGTAAGATCAGTATTAGTTTGCGATACACCACTGCAGGTTCAATGTATTCCTTGGACATACACATTGACGATGAAACACTGAAATTATATCGGAATTAAATAAAAAAGGCTCAGTGCCGCCTTAACTGCAAGAAGAGTGAGACTTCTTAGAGTCTGTGCTTTGATCCTTTCCTGTGAGACGAGTATTAGGTTCCGATACACCAATGCAGGTTCAATGTATTCCTTGGACCTTCACATTGACGGTGAAACTCAGAAATCGCATCGGAATTAAATACAAAAGGCACAATGCCGACTTAAGTGCAAGAAGAGTGAGACTTCTTAGAGTCTGTGCATTGATCCTTTCCTGTGAGACCAGTATTAGTTTCCGATACACCACTGCAGGTTCAATGTATTCCTTGGACCTTCACATTGACGATGAAACACAGAAATCGCATCGGAATTAAATACAAAAGGCACAATGCCTTCATAAGTACAAGAATAGAGACTCTTCTTACAGTCGGTGTTTTGAGCACTCCCTGTGAGACCAGTATTAGTTTGCGATACACCACTGCAGGTTCAATGTATTCCTTGGACATACACATTGACGATGAAACACTGAAATTAGATCGGAATTAAATTAAAAAGGCTCAATGCCGCCTTAAGTGCAAGAAGAGTGCGACTTCTTAGAGTCTGAGCTTTGATCCTTTCCTGTGAGACCAGTATTAGTTTCCGATACACCAATGCAGGTTCAATGTATTCCGTGGACCTTCACATTGACGATGAAAGACAGAAATCGCATCGGAATTAAATACAAAAGGCACAATGCCGACTTAAGTGCAATAAGAGTGAGACTTCTTAGAGTCTGTGCATTGATCCTTTCCTGTGAGACCAGTATTAGTTTCCAATAACCCACTGCAGGTTCAATGTATTCCTTCGACATTCACATTGACGATGAAACACAGAAATCGCATCGGAATTAAATACAAAAGGCACAATGCCTCCATAAGTACAAGAATGGAGACTCTTCTTACGGTCGGTGTTTTGAGCACTCCCTGTGAGAGCAGTATTAGTTTGCGATACACCACTGCAGGTTCAATGAATTCCTTGGACCTTCAGATTGACGATGAAACACAGAAATCTCATTGGAATTAAATACAAACGGCTAAATGCCGACATAAGCGCAAGAAGAGTGAGACTTCTTAGAGTATGTGCTTTGATCCTTTCCTGTGAGACCAGTAATAGTTTCCGTTTCTCTACTGCAGGTTCAATGTATTCCTTGTACCTTCACATTGACAATGAAACACAGAAATCGCATCGGAATTAAATACAAAAGGCACAATGCCACCTGATGTACAAGAACAGAGACTGTCCTTACAGTCGGTGCTTTGAGCATTCCCTGTGAGACCAGTATTAGTTTCCGACACACCACTGCAGGTTCAATGTATTTCTTATACCTTCGCGTTTTCGATGACACTCAGAAATTGCGTCGGATGAAATACAATAGGCACAATGCTGCTTTAAGTACAAGAATAGAGACTCTTCTTACAGTCGGTGTTTTGAGCATTCCCTGTGAGACCAGTATTAGTTTCCGATACACCGCTGCAGGTTCAATGTATTCCTTGGTCACACACATTACGATGAAACACTGAAATTAGATCGGAAATAAATACAAAAGGCACAATGCCGCCTTAAGTGCAAGAAGGGTGAGACTTCTTAGAGTCTGTGCTTTGATCCGTCCCTGTGAGACCAGTATTAGTTTCCGATACATCACTGCAGGTTCAATGTGTTCCTTGGACGTTCACATTGACGATGAAACAGAGAAATCGCATCGGATTTAAATACAAAAGGAACAATGCCGCCTTAAGTGCGAGAAGAGTGAGACTTCTTGGAGTCTGTGCATTGAACCTTTCCTGTGAGCCTGTGAGACCAGTATTAGTTTCCGATACTCCAATGCAGGTCCAATGTATTCCTTGGACCTTCACATTGACGATGAAATACAGAAATCGCATCGGAATTAAATACAAAATGCACAATGCCGCCTTAAGTACAAGAAGAGTTAGACTTCTTAGAGTCTTTGCTTTCATCCTTTCCTGTGAGACCAGTATTAGTTTCCGATACACTACTGCAGGTTCAATGTATTCCTTGGACACTCACATTGACGATGAAACACAGATATCGCATCGAAATTAATTACAAAAGGCACATTGCCGCCTTAAGTGCAAGAAGAGTGTGGCTCCTTAGAGTCTGTGCTTTGATCCTTTCCTGTGAGACCAGTATTAGTTTCCGATATACGACTGCAGGTTCAATGTATTCCTTGGACCTTCACATTGATGATGAAACTCAGAAATCGCGTCGGAATTAAATATAAAAGGCACGATGCTGCCTTAAGCACAAGAATAGATACTCTTCTTACAGTCGGTGTTTTGAGCATTCCTTGTAAGACCAGTATTAGTTTCCGATACACCACTGCAGATTCAATGTATTCCTTGGTCATACACATTGACGATGAAACACTGAAATTAGATCGGAAATAAATACAAAAGGCACAATGCCGACTTAAGTGCAAGAAGGGTGAGACTTCTTAGAGTCTGTGCTTTGATCCGTCCCTCTGAGACTAGTATTAGTTTCCGATACACCACTGCAGGTACAATGTGTTCCTTGGACCTTTACATTGACGATGAAACACAGAAATCGCATCGGAATGAAATACAAAAGGCACAATGCCGTCTTAAGTGCAAGAAGATTGAGACTTCTTAGAGTCTTTGCATTGATCCTTTCCTGTGAGCCTGTAAGACCAGTATTAGTTTCCGATACTCCAATGCAGGTTCAATATATTCCTTGGACCTTCACATTGACGATGAAATACAGAAATCGCAACGGAATTAAATACAAAATGCATAATGCCGCCTTAAGTGCAAGAAGAGTGAGACTTCTTAGAGTCTATGCTTTGATCCTTTCCTGTGAGACCAGTATTAGTTTCCGATACACCACTGCAGGTTCAATGTATTCCTTGGACCTTCACATTGACGATGAAACACAGAAATCGCATCGGAATTAAATACAAAAGGCACAATGCCGCCTTAAGTGCAAGAAGAGTGTGACCCCTCAGAGTCTGTTCTTTGATCCTTTCCTGTGAGACCAGTATTATTTTCCGATGCACCACGGCAGGTTCAATGTATTCCTCGGACCTTCACATTGGCGATAAATACAGAAATCGCATCGGAATTAAATACAAAAGACACAATGCCGCCTTAAGTGCAAGAAGAGTGAGACTTCTTAGAGTCTGTGCTTTGATCCTTTCCTGTAAGACCAGTATTAGTTTCCGATTCCCCACTGCTGGTTCAATGTATTCCTTGTACCTTCACATTGACGATGAAACACAGAAATCGCAACGGAATTAAATACAAAAGGCACAATGCTACCTTAAGTACAAGAACATAGACACTTCTTACAGTCGGTGCTTTGAGCATTCCCTGTGAGACCAGTATTAGTTTCAGACACACCACTGCAGGTTCAATGTATTCCTTGGACCTTCACATTGACGATGAAACTCAGAAATCGCGTCGGAATTAAATACAAAAGGCACAATGCAGCCATAAGTACAAGAATAGAGACTCTTCCTACAGTCGGTGTTTTGAGCATTCCCTGTGAGACCAGTATTAGTTTCCGATACACCACTGCTGGTTCAATGTATTCCATGGACATACACTTTGACGATGAAACACTGAAATTAGATCGGAATTAAATACAAAAGGCACAATGCCGCCTTAAGTGCAACAAGAGTGAGACTTCTTAGAGTCAGTGCTTTGATCCTTTCCTGTGAGAGCAGTATTAGTTTCCGATACACCACTGCAGGTTCAATGTATTCCTTGGACCTTCACATTGACGATGAAACACAGAAATCGCATCGGAATTAAATACAAAAGACACAATGCCGCCTTAAGTGCAACAAGAGTGAGACTTCTTAGAGTCTGTGCTTTGATCCTTTTCTGCAAGACCAGTATTAGTTTCCGATACACCACTGCAGGTTCATTGTATTCCTTGTACATTCACATTGACGATGAAACACAGAAATCGCATCGGTAATTAATAAAAAAGGCAGAATGCCGCCTTAAGTGTAAGAAGAGCGTGACATCTTCGAGTCTGTGCATTGATCCTTTCCTGTGAGACCAGTATTAGTTTCCGATATACCACTGCAGGTTCATTGTATTCCTTTGACATACACACTGACGATGAACTACTGAAATTAGATCGGAATTAAATACAAAAGGCACAATGCCGCCATAAGTGCAAGAAAAGTGGGACTTCTTATAGTCTGTGCTTTGATCCTTTCCTGTGAACCAGTATTAGTTTCCGATGCACCACTGCAGGTTAAATCTATTCCTTGGACCTTCACATTGATGATGAAACACAGAAATCGCATCAAATTAAATACAAAAGACACAATGCCGCTTTAAGTACAGGAATAGAGACTCTTCTTGCAGTCGGTGCTTTGAGCATTCCCTGTGAGACCAGTATTAGTCTCCGATACAACACTACAGGTTCAATGTATTCCTTGGACATACACGTTGACGATGAAACACTGAAATTAGATCGGAATGAAATACAAAAGGCACAATACGACTTAAGTGCAAGATGAGTGAGACTTCTTAGAGTCTGTGCTTTGATCCTTTCCTGTGAGATCAGTATTAGTTTCCGATTCCCCACTGCAGGTTCAATGTATTCCTCGGACATACACGTTGACGATGAAACACTGAAATTAGATCGGAATTAAATACAAAATTCACAATACGACTTAAGTGCAAGAAGAGTGAGACTTCTTAGGGTCTGTGTTTGATCCTTTACTGTGAGACCAGTATTAGTTTCCGATACACCACTACAGGTTCAATGTATTCCTTGGACATACACGTTGACGATGAAACACTGAAATTAGATCGGAATTAAATACAAAAGGCACAATACGACTTAAGTGCAAGAAGAGTGAGACTTCTTAGAGTCTGTGCTTTGATCCTTACCTGTGAGACCAGTATTAGTTTCCGATACACCACGGCAGGTTCAATGTATTCCTTGGACCTTCATATTGACGATGAAACACAGAAATCGGATTGGAATTAAATACAAAAGGCACATTGCCGCCTTAAGTGCGAGAAGAATGAGACTTCTTAGAGTCCGTGCATTGATCCTTTCCTGTGAGCCTGTGAGACCAGTATTAGTTACAGCTACTCCACTGCAGGTTCAATTTATTCCTTGGACCTTCACATTGACGATGAGAATAGAAATCGCATCGGAATTAAATACAAAATGCACAATGCCGCCTTAAGTGCAAGAAGATTGAGACTTCATAGAGGCTGTGCTTTGATCCTTTCCTGTGAGACCAGTAATAGTTTCCGATACACCACTGCAGGTTCAATGTATTCCTTGGACACTCACATTGACGATGAAACACAGAAATCGCATCGGAATTAAATACAAAAGGCACAATGCCGCCTTAAGTGCAAGAAGAGTTTGAATCCTTAGAGTCTGTGCTTTGATCCTTTCCTGTAAGACCAGTATTAGTTTCCGATATACCACTGCAGGTTCAATGTATTCCTTGGACCTTCACATTGACGATGAAACACAGAAATCGCATCGGAATTAAATACAAAAGGCACAATGCCGCCTTAAGTGCAAGAAGAGTGAGACTTCTTAGAGTCTGTGTATTGATCCTATCCTGTGAGACCAGTATTAGTTTCCGATACTCCACTGCAAGTTCAATGTATTCCTTGTACCTTCACATTGACGATGAAACACAGAAATCGCATCCGAATTAAATACAAAAGGCACAGTGCTACCTTAAGTACAAGAACATAGACTCTACTTACAGTCGGTGCTTTGAGCATTCCCGGTGAGACCAGTATTAGTATCCGACACACCACTGCAGGTTCAATGTATTCCTTGGACCTTCACATTGACGATGAAACTCAGAAATCGCGTCGGAATTAAATACAAAAGGCACAATGCAGCCTCAAGTACAAGAATAGAGACTCTTCTTACAGTCTGTGTTTTGAGCATTCCCTGTGAGACCAGTAATAGTTTCCGATACACCACTGCAGGTTCAATGTATTCCTTGGACCTTCACATTGACGATGAAACACAGAAATCGCATCGGAATTAAATACAAAAGGCACAATGACGCCATAAGTGCAAGAAGATTGAGACTTCTTAGAGTCTGTGCATTGATCCTTTCCTGTGAGACTAGTATTAGTTTCCGATACTCCACTGATGGTTCAATCCATGCCTTGGACCTTCACATTGACGATGAAACACAGAAATCGCATCAGAATTAAATACAAAAGGCACAATGCCGCTTTAAGTGCAACAAGAGTGAGACTTCTTAGAGTCTGTGCTTTGATCCTTTCCTGCGAGACCAGTATTAGTTTCCGCTACACCACTGCAGGTCATTGTATTCCTTGGACATTCACTTTGACGATGAAACACAGAAATCGCATCGGAATTTAACACAAAAGGCAGAATGCCGCCTTAAGTGCAAGAAGAGTGTGACTTCTTCGAGTCTGTGCATTGATCCTTTAATGAGAGACCAGTATTTGTTTCCGATATACCACTGCAGGTTCAATGTATTCCTTGAACCTTCACATTGACGATGAAACACAGAAATCGCATCGAAATTAAATACAAAAGGCACAATGCCGCCTTAGGTGCAAGAAGAGTGAGACCTCTTAGAGTCTGCGCTTTGTTCCTTTCCTGTGAGACCAGTATTAGTTTCCGATACACCACTGCAGTTTCAATGTATTCCTTGGACCTTCACATTGACGATGAAACACAAAAATCGCATCGGAATTAAATACAAAAGGCACAGTGCCGCCTTAAGTACAAGAATACAGAATCTTCTTACAGTCGGTGCTTTGAACTTTCCCTGTGACACCAGTATTAGTTTCCGATACACCTCTGCAGGTTCAATGTATTCCTTGGACCTTCACATTGATGATGAAACACAGAAATCGCATCGCAATTAAATACAAAAGGCACAATGGCGCCTTAAGTACAGGAATAGAGACTCTTCTTACAGTCGGTGCTTTGGGCCTTCCTGTGAGACCAGTATTAGTTTCCCATACACCACTACAGGTTCAATGTATTCCTAGGACATACACACTGACGATGAACTACTGAAATCAGATCGGAATTAAATACAAAAGGCACAATGCCGCCTTAAGTGCAAGAAGAGTTTGACTCCTTAGAGTCTGTGCTTTGATCCTTTCCTGTAAGACCAGTATTAATTTCCGATATACCACTGCAGGTTCAATGAATTCCTCGGACCCTCACATTGACGATGAAACTCAGATATCGCATCGGAATTAAATGCAAAAGGCACAATGCCGCCTTAAGTGCAAGAAGAGTTTGAATCCTTAGACTCTGTGCTTTGATCCTTTCCTGTAAGACCAGTATTAGTTTCCGATATACCACTGCAGGTTCAATGTATTCCTTGGACCTTCACATTGACGATGAAACACAGACATCGCAACGGAATTAAATACAAAAGGCACAATGCCGCCATAAGTGCAAGAAGAGTGAGACTTCTTAGTGACTGTGTATTGATCCTATCCTGTGTGACCAGTATTAGTTTCCGATACTCCACTGCAAGTTCAATGTATTCCTTGGACCTTCACATTGACGATGAAACACAGAAATCGCATCAGAATTAAATACAAAAAGCACAATGCCGCCTTAAGTGCAACAAGAGTGAGACTTCTTAGAGTCTGTGTTTTGATCCTTTCCTGCGAGAGTAGTATTAGTTTCCGATACACCACTGCAGGTCCATTGTATTCCTTGGACAATCACATTGACGATGAAACACAGAAATCGCATCGGAATTTAACACAAAAGGCAGAATGCCGCCTTAAGTGCAAGAAGAGTGTGACTTCTTCGAGTCTGTGCATTGTTCCTTTAATGAGAGACCAGTATTAGTTTCTGATATACCACTGCAGGTTCAATGCATTCCTTGAACCTTCACATTGTCGATGAAACACAGAAATCGCATCGGAATTAAATACAAACGGCACAGTGCCACCTTAAGTGCAAGAAGAGTGAGACCTCTTAGAGTCTGCGCTTTGTTCCTTTCCTGTGAGACCAGTATTAGTTTCCGATTCACCACTGCAGGTTCAATGTATTCCTCGGACCTTCACATTGACGATGAAACACAGAAATCGCATCGGAATTAAATACAAAAGGCTCAATGCCGCCTTAAGTGCAAGAAGAGTTTGAATCCTTAGATTCTGTGCTTTGATCCTTTCCTGTAAGACCAGTATTAGTTTCCGATATACCACTGCAGGTTCAATGTATTCCTTGGACCTTCACATTGACGATGAAACACAGAAATCGCATCGGAATTAAATACAAAAAGCACAATGCCGCCTTAAGTGCGAGAGGAGTGAGACTTCTTAGAGTCTGTGTATTGATCCTATCCTGTGAGACCAGTATTAGTTTACGATACTCCACTGCAAGTTCAATGTATTCCTTGTACCTTCACATTGACGATGAATCACAGAAATCGCATCGGAATTAAATACAAAAGGCACAATGCTACCTTAAGTACAAGAACATAGACTCTTCTTACAGTCGGTGCTTTGAGCATTCCCGGTGAGACCAGTATTAGATTCCGACACACCACTGCAGGTTTAATGTATTCCTTGGACCTTCACATTGACGATGAAACTCAGAAATCGCGTCGGAATTAAATACAAAAGGCACAATGCAGCCTTAAGTACAAGAATAGAGACTCTTCTTACAGTCGGTGCTTTGAGCTTTCCCTGTGAGACCAGTATTAGTTTCCGATACACCACTGCAGGTTCAATGTATTCCTTGGACATACACACTGACGATGAACTACTGAAATTAAATCGGAATTAAATACAAAAGGCACAATGCCGCCTTAAGTGCAAGAAGAGTGGGACTTCTTATAGTCTGTGCTTTTATCCTTTCCTGTGAACCAGTATTAGTTTCCGATACACCACTGCAGGTTCAATGTATTCCTTGGTCATACACATTGACGATGAAACACTGAAATTAGATCAGAATTAAATACAAAATGCACAATGCCGCCTTAAGTGCAAGAAGGGTGAGACTTCTTAGAGTCTGTGCTTTGATCCTTTCCTGTAAGACCAGTATTAGTTTCCGATATACCACTGCAGGTTCATTGTATTCCAAGGACCTTCACATTGACGATGAAACACAGAAATCGGATCGGAATTAAATACAAAAGGCACAATGCCGCCTTAAGTGCAAGAAGAGTTTGAATCCTTAGAGTCTGTGCTTTGATCCTTTCCTGTAAGACCAGTATTAGTTTCCGATATACCACTGCAGGTTCAATGTATTCCTTGGACCATCACATTGACGATGAAACACAGAAATCGCATCAGAATTAAATACGAAAAGCACAATGCCGCCTTAAGTGCAAGAAGAGTGAGACTTCTTAGAGTCTGTGTATTGATCCTATCCTGTGAGACCAGTATTAGTTTCCGATACTCCACTGCAAGTTCAATGTATTCCTTGTACCTTCACATTGACGATGAAACACAGAAATCGCATCGGAATTAAATACAAAAGGCACAATACTACCTTAAGTACAAGAACATAGACTCTTCTTACAGTCGGTGCTTTGAGCATTCCCGGTGAGACCAGTATTAGTTTCTGACACACCACTGCAGGTTCAATGTATTCCTTGGACCTTCACATTGACGATGAAACTCAGAAATCGCGTCGGAATTAAATACAAAAGTCACAATGCCGCCTCAAGTACAAGAATAGAGACTCTTCTTACAGTCGGTGCTTTGGGCTTTCCCTGTGAGACCAGTATTAGTTTCCGATACACCACTGCAGGTTCAATGTATTCCTTGGACATACACACTGACGATGAACTACTGAAATTAGATCGGAATTAAATACAAAAGGCACAATGCCGCCTTAAGTGCAAGAAGAGTGGGACTTCTTACAGTCTGTGCTTTGATCCTTTCCTGTGAACCAGTATTTGTTTCCGATGCACCACTGCAGGTTCCATGTATTCCTTGGACCTTCACATTGACGATGAAACTCAGAAATCGCGTCGGAATTAAATACAAAAGGCACAATGCAGCCTTAAGTACAAGAATAGAGACTCTTCTTACAGTCGGTGCTTTGAGCTTTCCCTGTGAGACCAGTATTAGTTTCCGATACACCACTGCAGGTTCAATGTATTCCTTGGACATACACACTGACGATGAACTACTGAAATTAGATCGGAATTAAATACAAAAGGCACAATGCCGCCTTATGTGCAAGAAGAGTGGGACTTCTTATAGTCTGTGCTTTGATCCGTTCCTGTGAACCAGTATTAGTTTCCGATGCACCACTGCAGGATCAATGTATTCCTTGGACCTTCACATTGACGATGAAACACAGAAATCGCATCGCAATTAAATACAAAAGGCACAATGCAGCCGCAAGTACAAGATTAGAGACTCTTCTTACAGTCGGTGCTTTGAGCTTTCCCTGTGAGACCAGTATTAGTTTCCGATTCCCCACTGCAGGTTCAATGTATTCCTCGGACATACACGTTGACGATGAAACACTGAAATTAGATCGGAATTCAATACAAAAGGCACAATGCGACTTAAGTACAAGAAGAGTGAGCCTTCTTAGAGTCTGTGCTTTGATCCTTTACTGTGAGACCAGTATTAGTTTCCGATACACCACTGCAGGTTCAATGTATTCCTTGGACATTTACATTCAGGTTGAAACACCGAAATCGCATCGGTATTAAATACAAAAGGCTCAATGCCGCCTTAAGTGCAAGAAGGGTGTGACTTCTTAGAGTCTGTGCTTTGATTCTTTTCTGTGAGACCAGTATTAGTTTCCGACACACCACTGCAGGTTCAATGTATTCCTTGGTCATACACATTGACGATGAAACACTGAAATTAGATCAGAATTAAATACAAAATGCACAATGCCACCTTAAGTGCAAGTAGGGTGAGACTTCTTAGAGTCTGTGCTTTGATCCGTACCTGTGAGACCAGTATTAGTTTCCGATACACCACTGCAGGTTCAATGTATTCCTTGGATATACACATTGACGATGAAAGACAGAAATCGCATCGGAATTAAATACAAAAGGAACAATGCCGCCTTAAGTGCGACAAGAGTGAGACTTCTTAGAGTCTGTGCATTGATCTTTTCCTGTGAGCCTGTGAGACCAGTATTTGTTTCAGATACTCCACAGCAGGTTCAATGTATTCCTTGGACTTTCACATTGACGATGAAACATAGCAATCGCATCAGAATTAAATACAAAAGGCACAATGCCGCCTTAAGTGCAAGAAGAGTTTGACTCCTTAGAGTCTGTGCATTGATCCTTTCCTGTGAGACCAGTATTAGTTTCCGATATACCACTGCAGGTTCAATGTATTCCTCGGACATACACGGTGACGATGAAACACTGAAATTAGATCGGAATTAAATACAAAAGGCACAGTGCGACTAAAGTGCAAGAAGAGTGAGAGCTCATAGAGTCTGTGGTTTGATCCTTTCCTGTGAGACCAGCATTAGTTTCCGATACACCACTGCAGGTTCAATGTATTCCTTGGACATTCACACTGACGATGAAACACAGAAATCGCATCGGAATTAAATACAAAAGGCTCAATGCCGCCTTAAGTGCAAGAAGAGTTTGACTCCTTAGAGTCTGTACAATGATCCTTTCCTTTGAGACCAGTATTAGTTTCCGATATACCACTGCAGGTTCAATGTATTCCTTGAACCTTCACATTGACGATGATACACAGAAATCGCACCGGAATGAAATACAAATGGCACAATGCCCCCTTAAGTGCAAAGAAGAGTGATACTTCTTAGGGTCTGTGCTTTGATCCTTACCTGTGAGACCAGTATTAGTTTCCGATACACCACTGCAAGTTAAATGTATTCCTTGTACCTTCACATTGACGATGAAACACAGAAATCGCGTCGGAATTACATACAAAAGGCACAATGCTACCTTAAGTACAAGAACAGAGACTCTTCTTACAGTCGGTGCTTTGAGCTTTCCCGGTGAGTCCAGTATTAGTTTCCGACACACCACTGCAGGTTCAATGTATTCCTTGGACCTTCACATTGACGATGAAACTCAGAAATCGTGTCGGAATTAAATACAAAAGGCACAATGCAGCCTTAAGTACAAGAATAGAGACTCTTCTTACAGTCGGTGCTTTGAGCTTTCCCTGTGAGACCAGTATTAGTTTCCGATACACCACTGCAGGTTCAATGTATTCCTTGGACATACACACTGACGATGAACTACTGAAATTAAATCGGAATTAAATACAAAAGGCACAATGCCGCCTTAAGTGCAAGAAGAGTGGGACTTCTTATAGTCTGTGCTTTTATCCTTTCCTGTGAACCAGTATTAGTTTCCGATACACCACTGCAGGTTCAATGTATTCCTTGGTCATACACATTGACGATGAAACACTGAAATTAGATCAGAATTAAATACAAAATGCACAATGCCGCCTTAAGTGCAAGAAGGGTGAGACTTCTTAGAGTCTGTGCTTTGATCCTTTCCTGTAAGACCAGTATTAGTTTCCGATATACCACTGCAGGTTCATTGTATTCCAAGGACCTTCACATTGACGATGAAACACAGAAATCGGATCGGAATTAAATACAAAAGGCACAATGCCGCCTTAAGTGCAAGAAGAGTTTGAATCCTTAGAGTCTGTGCTTTGATCCTTTCCTGTAAGACCAGTATTAGTTTCCGATATACCACTGCAGGTTCAATGTATTCCTTGGACCATCACATTGACGATGAAACACAGAAATCGCATCAGAATTAAATACAAAAAGCACAATGCCGCCTTAAGAGCAAGAAGAGTGAGACTTCTTAGAGTCTGTGTATTGATCCTATCCTGTGAGACCAGTATTAGTTTCCGATACTCCACTGCAAGTTCAATGTATTCCTTGTACCTTCACATTGACGATGAAACACAGAAATCGCATCGGAATTAAATACAAAAGGCACAATACTACCTTAAGTACAAGAACATAGACTCTTCTTACAGTCGGTGCTTTGAGCATTCCCGGTGAGACCAGTATTAGTTTCTGACACACCACTGCAGGTTCAATGTATTCCTTGGACCTTCACATTGACGATGAAACTCAGAAATCGCGTCGGAATTAAATACAAAAGTCACAATGCCGCCTCAAGTACAAGAATAGAGACTCTTCTTACAGTCGGTGCTTTGAGCTTTCCCTGTGAGACCAGTATTAGTTTCCGATACACCACTGCAGGTTCAATGTATTCCTTGGACATACACACTGACGATGAACTACTGAAATTAGATCGGAATTAAATACAAAAGGCACAATGCCGCCTTAAGTGCAAGGAGAGTGGGACTTCTTACAGTCTGTGCTTTGATCCTTTCCTGTGAACCAGTATTTGTTTCCGATGCACCACTGCAGGTTCCATGTATTCCTTGGACCTTCACATTGACGATGAAACTCAGAAATCGCGTCGGAATTAAATACAAAAGGCACAATGCCGCCTTAAGTGCAAGAAGGGTGTGACTTCTTAGAGTCTGTGCTTTGATTCTTTTCTGTGAGACCAGTATTAGTTTCCGACACACCACTGCAGGTTCAATGTATTCCTTGGACCTTCACATTTACGATGAGACTCAGAAATCGCGTCGAAATTAAATACAAAAGGCACAATGCAGCCTTAAGTACAAGAATAGAAACTCTTCTTACATTCGGTGTTTTAAGCATTCCCTGTGAGACCAGTATTAGTTTCCGATACACCACTGCAGGTTCAATGTATTCCTTGGTCATACACATTGACGATGAAACACTGAAATTAGATCAGAATTAAATACAAAATGCACAATGCCTCCTTAAGTGCAAGTAGGGTGAGACTTCTTAGAGTCTGTGCTTTGATCCGTACCTGTGAGACCAGTATTAGTTTCCGATACACCACTGCAGGTTCAATGTATTCCTTGGATATACACATTGACGATGAAAGACAGAAATCGCATCGGAATTAAATACAAAAGGAACAATGCCGCCTTAAGTGCGACAAGAGTGAGACTCCTTAGAGTCTGTGCATTGATCTTTTCCTGTGAGCCTGTGAGACCAGTATTTGTTTCAGATACTCCACAGCAGGTTCAATGTATTCCTTGGACTTTCACATTGACGATGAAACATAGCAATCGCATCAGAATTAAATACAAAAGGCACAATGCCGCCTTAAGTGCAAGAAGAGTTTGACTCCTTAGAGTCTGTGCATTGATCCTTTCCTGTGAGACCAGTATTAGTTTCCGATATACCACTGCAGGTTCAATGTATTCCTCGGACATACACGGTGACGATGAAACACTGAAATTAGATCGGAATTAAATACAAAAGGCACAGTGCGACTAAAGTGCAAGAAGAGTGAGAGCTCATAGAGTCTTTGGTTTGATCCTTTCCTGTGAGACCAGCATTAGTTTCCGATACACCACTGCAGGTTCAATGTATTCCTTGGACATTCACACTGACGATGAAACACAGAAATCGCATCGGAATTAAATACAAAAGGCTCAATGCCGCCTTAAGTGCAAGAAGAGTGTGACTCCTTAGAGTCTGTACAATGATCCTTTCCTTTGAGACCAGTATTAGTTTCCGATATACCACTGCAGGTTCAATGTATTCCTTGAACCTTCACATTGACGATGATACACAGAAATCGCATCGGAATGAAATACAAATGGCACAATGCCCCCTTAAGTGCAAAGAAGAGTGATACTTCTTAGGGTCTGTGCTTTGATCCTTACCTGTGAGACCAGTATTAGTTTCCGATACACCACTGCAAGTTCAATGTATTCCTTGTACCTTCACATTGACGATGAAACACAGAAATCGCGTCGGAATTACATACAAAAGGCACAATGCTACCTTAAGTACAAGAACAGAGACTCTTCTTACAGTCGGTGCTTTGAGCTTTCCCGGTGAGTCCAGTATTAGTTTCCGACACACCACTGCAGGTTCAATGTATTCCTTGGACCTTCACATTGACGATGAAACTCAGAAATCGTGTCGGAATTAAATACAAAAGGCACAATGCAGCCTCAAGTACAAGAATAGAGACTCTTCTTACAGTCGGTGTTTTGAGCATTCCCTGTGAGACCAGTATTAGTTTCTGATACATCACTGCTGAATCAATGTATTCCATGGACATACACTTTGACGATGAAACACTGAAATTAGATCAGAATTAAATACAAAAGGCATGTTGCCGCCTTAAATGCAACAAGAGTGAGACTTCCTAGAGTCAGTGCTATGATGCTTTCCTGTGAGAGCAGTATTAGTTTCCGATACTCCACTGCAGGTTCAATGTATTCCTTGTTCCTTCACATTGACGATGAAACACAGAAATCGCATCGGAATTAAATATAAAAGGCACAATGACGCCTTAAGTGCAAGAAGAGCGAGACTTCTTAGAGTCTGTGCATTGATCCTTTCCTGTGAGACTAGTATTAGTTTCCTATACTCCACTGATGGTTCAATCTTTTCCTTGGACCTTAACATTGACGATGAAACACAGAAATCACATCAGAATTAAATACAAAAGGCACAATGCCGCCTTAAGTGCAACAAGAGTGAGACTTCTTAGAGTCTGTGCTTTGATCCTTTCCTGCGAGACCAGTATTAGTTTCCGATACACCACTGCAGGTTCATTGTATTCCTTGGACATTCACATTGACGATGAAACACAGAAATCGCATCGGAATTTAACGGAAAAGGCAGAATGCCGCCTTAAGTGCAAGAAGAGTGTGACTTCTTCGAGTCTGTGCATTGATCCTTTAATGAGAGACCAGTATTAGTTTCCGATATACCACTGCAGGTTCAGTGTATTCCTTGAACCTTCCCATTGACGATGAAACACAGAAATCGCATCGGAATTAAATACAAACGGCACAATGCCACCTTAAGTGCAACAAGAGTGAGACTTCTTAGAGTCTGTGCTTTGATCCTTTCCTGCGAGACCAGTATTAGTTTCCGATACACCACTGCAGGTTCATTGTATTCCATGGACCTTCACATTGACGATGAAACACAGAAATCGCATCGGAATTAAATACAAAAGGCACAATGCCGCCTTATGTACAAGAATACAGACTCTTCTTACAGTCAGTGCTTTGAGCTTTCCCTGTGACACCAGTATTAGTTTCCGACACACCACTGCAGGTTCAATGTATTCCTTGGACATACACACTGACGATGAGCTACTGAAATTAGATCGAAATCAAATACAAAAGGCACAATGCCGCCTTAAGTGCAAGAAGAGTGGGACTTCTTATAATCTGTGCTTTGATCCTTTCCTGTGAACCAGTATTAGTTTCCGATGGACCACTGCAGGTTCAATGTGTTACTTGGACCTTCACATTGACGATGAAACACAGACATGGCATCGGAATTAAATACAAAATGCACAATGCCGCCTTAAGTGCGAGAAGAGTGAGACTTCTTAGAGTCAGTGCATTGATCCTTTCCTGTGAGCCTGTGAGACCAGTATTACTTTCAGAAACTCCACTGCAGGTTCAATGTATTCCTTGGACCTTCACATTGACGATGAAACATAGAAATCGCATCGGAATTAAATACAAAATGCACAATGCCGCCTTAAGTGCAAGAAGATTGAGACTTCATAGAGTCTGTGCTTTGATCCATTCCTGTGAGACCAGTATTAGTTTCCGATACTCCACTGCAAGTTCAATGTATTCCTTGTACCTTCACATTGACGAAGAAACACAGAAATCGCATCGGAATTAAATACAAAAGGCATAATGCTACCTTAAGTACAAGAACATAGACTCTTCTTGCAGTCGGTTCTTTGATCATTCCCTGTGAGACCAGTATTAGTTTCCGACACACCACTGCAGGTTCAATGTATTCCTTGGACCTTCACATTGACGATGAAACTCAGAAATCGCGTCGGTATTAAATACAAAAGTCACAATGCATCCTTAAGTACTAGAATAGAAACTCTTCTTACAGTCGATGTTTTGAGCATTCCCTGTGAGACCAGTATTAGTTTCCGATACATCACTGCTGGTTCAATGTATTCCATGGACATACACTTTGACGATGAAACACTGAAATTAGATCGGAATTAAATACAAAAGGCACAATGCCGCCTTAAGAGCAAGAAGAATGAGACTTCATAGAATCTGTGCTTTGATCCTTTCCTGTGAGATCAGTATTAGTTTCCGATACACCACTGCAGCTTCAATGTATTCTTTGGACACTCACATTGACGATGAAACACAGAAATCGCATCGGAATTAAATACAAAAGGCACAATGCCGCCTTAAGTGCAAGAAGACTTTGACTCCTTAGAGTCTGTGCATTGATCCTTTTCTGTGAGACCAGTATTAGTTTCCAATATACCACTGCAGGTTCAATGTATTCCTTGGACCTTCACATTGTCGATGAAACACAGAAATGGCATCGGAATTAAATACAAAAAAGCACAATGCCGCCTTAAGTGCAAGAAGAGTGAGACTTCTTAGAGTCTGTGTATTCATCCTATCCTGTGAGACCAGTATTAGTTTCCGACACTCCACTGCAAGTTCAATGTATTCCTTGTACCTTCACTTTGACGATGAAACACAGAAATCGCATCGGAATTAAATACAAAAGGCACAATGCTACCTTAGGTACAAGAACATAGACCCTTCTTACAGTCGGTGCTTTGAGCATTCCCTGTGAGACCAGTATTACTTTCCGACACACCACAGCAGGTTCAATGTATTCCTTGGACCTTCACATTGACGATGAAACTCAGAAATCGCGTCGGAATTAAATACAAAAGGCACAATGCTGCCTTAAGTACCAGAATAGAAACTCTTCTTACAGTCGGTGTTTTGAGCATTCCCTGTGAGACCAGTATTAGTTTCCGATACAACACTGCTGGTTCAATGTATTCCATGGACATACACTTTGACGATGAAACACTGAAATTAGATCGGAATTAAATACAAAAGGCACAATGACGCCTTAAGTGCAACAAGAGTGAGACTTCTAGAGTCAGTGCTTTGATCCTTTCCTGTGGGAGCAGTATTAGTTTCCGATACACCACTGCTGGTTCAATGTATTCCTTGGACCTTCACATTGAGGATGAAACACAGAAATCGCATCGGAATTAAATACAAAAGGCACAATGCCGCCTTAAGTGCAAGAAGAGGGTGACTTCTTAGAGTCTGTGCATTGATCCTTTCCTGTGAGACCAGTATTAGTTTCCGATACTCCACTACAGGTTCAATGTATTCCTTGGACCTTCACATTGACGATGAAACACAGAAATCGCATCGGAATTAAATTGAAAAGGCACAATGCCGAATTAAGTGCAACAAGAGTGAGACTTCTGAGAGTCTGTGCTTTGATCCTTTCCTGCGAGACCAGTATTTGTTTCCGATACACCACTGCAGGTTCATTGTATTCCTTGGACAATCACATTGACGATGAAACACAGAAATCGCATCGGAATTAAATACAAAAGGCAGAATGAGGCCTTAAGTGCAAGACGAGTGTGACTTCTTCGTGTCTGTGCATTGATCCTTTCCTGTGAGACCAGTATTAGTTTCCGATATACCACTGCAGGTTCATTGTATTCCTTGAACCTTCACATTGACGATGAAACACAGAAATCGCATCGGAATTAAATACAAATGGCACAATGCCGCCTTAAGTGCTAGAAGAGTGAGACTTCTTAGAGTCTGTGCTTTGTTCCTTTCCTGTGAGACGAGTATTAGTTTCCGATACACCACTGCAGGTTCAATGTATTCCTTGGACCTTCGCATTGACGATGAAACACAAAAATCGCATCGGAATTAAATACAAAAGGCAGAATGCCGCCTTAAGTACAAGAATACAGACTCTTCTTACAGTCGGTGATTTGAGCTTTCCCTGTGAGACCAGTATTAGTTTCCGATACACCACTGCAAGTTCAAGGTATTCCTTGGACATACACACTGACGATGAACTACTTAAATTAGATCGGAATTAAAGACAAAATGCACAATGCCGCCTTAAGTGCAAGAAGAGTGTGACTTCTTAGAGCCTGTGTTTGATCCTTTTCTGTGAGACGAGTATTAGTTTCCGACACACCACTGCAGGTTCAATGTACTCCTTGGACCTTCACATTGACGATGAAACACAGAAATCGCATCAGGATTAAATACAAAAGGCACAATGCCGCCTTAAGTACAAGAAGAGAGACTCTTGTTACAGTCGGTGATTTGAGCTTTCCCTGTGAGACCAGTTTTAGTTTCCGATACACCACTGCAGGTCCAATGTATTCCTAGGACACACACATTGACGATAAACCACTGAAATTACATCGGAATTAAATACAAAAGGCGCAGTGCCGCCTTAAGTGCAAGAAGAGTGAGACTTCTTAGAGTCTGTGCTTTGATCCATTCCAGTGAGACCAGTATTAGTTTCCGATACTCCACTGCAGGGACAATGTATTCCATAGACCTTCACATTGACGATGAAACACAGAAATCGCATCGGAATTAAATACAAAAGGCACACTGCCGCATTAAGTGCAAGAAGAGTGACACTTCTTAGAGTCTGTGCTTTGATACTTTCCTGTGAGACCAGTATTAGTTTCCGATAAACCACTGCAGGTTCAATGTATTCCTTGGACCTTCATATTGACGATGAAACACAGAAATCACAAAGCAGATAAATCCAAAGGCACAATGCCGCCTTAAGTGCAAGATGAGTGAGACTTCTTAGAATCTGTGCTTTGATCCATTCCTGTGAGACCAGTATTAGTTTCCGATACTCCACTGCAGGATCAATGTATTCCATAGACCTTCACATTTACGATGAAACACAGAAATCGCATCGGAATTAAATACAAAAGCCACAATGCCGTATTAAGTGCAAGAAGAGCGAGACTTCTTAGAGTCTGTGCTTTGATCCGCTCCTGTGAGAGCAGTATTAGTTTCCGATACACCACTGCAGGTTCAATGTATTCCTTGGACCTTCACATTGACGATAAAACACAGAAATCGCATCGGAACTAAATACAAAAGGCACAATGCCGACTTAAGTAAAAGAGTAGAGACTCTTCATACAGCCGGTGTTGTCGGCATTCCCTGTAAGTACAGTATTAGTTTCCGATACACCACTGCAGGGTCAATGTATTCCTTGGACCTCCACATTGACGATGAAACAGAGAAATGGCATCGGAATTAAATACAAAAGGCACAATGCCGCCATAAGTACAAGAAGAGTGAGACTTCTTAGAGTCTGTGCTTTGATCCTTTCCTATGAGACCAGTATTAGTTTCCGATACACCACTGCAGGTTCAATGTATTCCTTGGACCTTCACATTGACGATGAAACACAGAAATCGCATCGGAATTAAATACAAAAGGCACAATGCCTCTTTATGTACAAGAAGAGTGAGACTTCTTAGAGTCTGTGCTCTGATCCTTTCCTGTGAGACCGGTATTAGTTTCTGATACACCACTGCAGGTTCAATGTATTCCTTGGACCTTCACATTGACGATGAAACACAGAAATCGCATCGGAATTAAATACAAAAGGAACAATGCAGCCTTAAGCGCAAGAAGAGTGAGACTTCTTTGAGTCTGTGCATTGATCCTTTCCTGTGAGACCAGTATTAGTTTCCGTTACTCCACTGCAGGTTCAATGTATTCCTTGGACCTTCACATAGACGATGAAACACAGAAATCGCATTGGAATTAAATACAAAAGGCACAATGCCGCCTTAAGTGCAACAAGAGTGAGACTTCTTAGAGTCTGTGCTTTGATCCTTTCCTGTGAGACCAGTAATAGTTTCCGATACACCACTGCAGGTTCAATGTATTCCTTGGACACTCACATTGACGATGAAACACAGAAATCGCATCGGAATTAAATACAAAAGGCACAATGCCGCCTTAAGTGCAAGAAGAGTTTGAATCCTTAGAGTCTGTGCTTTGATCTTTTCCTGTAAGACCAGTATTAGTTTCCGATATACCACTGCAGGTTCAATGTATTCCTTGGACCTTCACATTGACGATGAAGCACAGAAATCGCATCGGAATTAAATACAAAAGGCACAATGCCGCCTTAAGTGCAAGAAGAGTGAGACTTCTTAGAGTCTGTGTATTGATCCTATCCTGTGAGACCAGTATTAGTTTCCGATACTCCACTGCAAGTTCAATGTATTCCTTGAACCTTCACATTGACGATGAAACACAGAAATCGCATCCGAATTAAATACAAAAGGCACAGTGCTACCTTAAGTACAAGAACATAGACTCTACTTACAGTCGGTGCTTTGAGCAATCCCGGTGAGACCAGTATTAGTATCCGACACACCACTGCAGGTTCAATGTATTCCTTGGACCTTCACATTGACGATGAAACTCAGAAATCGCGTCGGAATTAAATACAAAAGGCACAATGCAGCCTCAAGTACAAGAATAGAGACTCTTCTTACAGTCGGTGTTTTGAGCATTCCCTGTGAGACCAGTAATAGTTTCCGATACACCACTGCAGGTTCAATGTATTCCTTGGACCTTCACATTGACGATGAAACACAGAAATCGCATCGGAATTAAATACAAAAGGCACAATGACGCCATAAGTGCAAGAAGATTGAGACTTCTTAGAGTCTGTGCATTGATCCTTTCCTGTGAGACTAGTATTAGTTTCCGATACTCCACTGATGGTTCAATCTATGCCTTGGACCTTCACATTGACGATGAAACACAGAAATCGCATCAGAATTAAATACTAAAGGCACAATGCCGCTTTAAGTGCAACAAGAGTGACACTTCTTAGAGTCTGTGCTTTGATCCTTTCCTGCGAGACCAGTATTAGTTTCCGCTACACCACTGCAGGTTCATTGTATTCCTTGGACATTCACTTTGACGATGAAACACAGAAATCGCATCGGAATTTAACACAAAAGGCAGAATGCCGCCTTAAGTGCAAGAAGAGTGAGACTTCTTCGAGTCTGTGCATTGATCCTTTAATGAGAGACCAGTATTAGTTTCCGATATACCACTGCAGGTTCAATGTATTCCTTGAACCTTCTCATTGACGATGAAACACAGAAATCGCATCGAAATTAAATACAAAAGGCACAATGCCGCCTTAGGTGCAAGAAGAGTGAGACCTCTTAGGGTCTGCGCTTTGTTCCTTTCCTGTGAGACCAGTATTAGTTTCCGATACACCACTGCAGTTTCAATCTATTCCTTGGTCCTTCACATTGACGATGAAACACAAAAATCGCATCGGAATTAAATACAAAAGGCACAGTGCCGCCTTAAGTACAAGAATACAGAATCTTCTTACAGTCGGTGCTTTGAACTTTCCCTGTGACACCAGTATTAGTTTCCGATACACCTCTGCAGGTTCAATGTATTCCTTGGACCTTCACATTGATGATGAAACACAGAAATCGCATCGCAATTAAATACAAAAGGCACAATGGTGCCTTAAGTACAGGAATAGAGACTCTTCTTACAGTCGGTGCTTTGAGCCTTCCTGTGAGACCAGTATTAGTTTCCCATACACCACTACAGGTTCAATGTATTCCTAGGACTTACACACTGACGATGAACTACTGAAATCAGATCGGAATTAAATACAAAAGGCACAATGCCGCCTTAAGTGCAAGAAGAGTTTGACTCCTTAGAGTCTGTGCTTTGATCCTTTCCTGTAAGACCAGTATTAATTTCCGATATACCACTGCAGGTTCAATGTATTCCTCGGACCCTCACATTGACGATGAAACACAGATATCGCATCGGAATTAAATGCAAAAGGCACAATGCCGCCTTAAGTGCAAGAAGAGTTTGAATCCTTAGACTCTGTGCTTTGATCCTTTCCTGTAAGACCAGTATTAGTTTCCGATATACCACTGCAGGTTCAATGTATTCCTTGGACCTTCACATTGACGATGAAACACAGAAATCGCATCGGAATTTAACACAAAAGGCAGAATGCCGCCTTAAGTGCAAGAAGAGTGTGACTTCTTCGAGTCTGTGCATTGATCCTTTAATGAGAGACCAGTATTAGTTTCTGATATATAGCTGCAGGTTCAATGCATTCCTTGAACCTTCACATTGTCGATGAAACACAGAAATCGCATCGGAATTAAATACAAACGGCACAGTGCCACCTTAAGTGCAAGAAGAGTGAGACCTCTTAGAGTCTGCGCTTTGTTCCTTTCCTGTGAGACCAGTATTAGTTTCCGATTCACCACTGCAGGTTCAATGTATTCCTTGGACCTTCACATTGACGATGAAACACAGAAATCGCATCGGAATTAAATACAAAAGGCACAATGCCGCCTTAAGTACAAGAATACAGACTCTTCTTACAGTCGGTGCTTTGATCTTTCCCAGTGACACCAGTATTAGTTTCCGATACACTTCTGCAGGTTCAATGTATTCCTTGGACATACACACTGACGATGAACTACTGGAATTAGATCGGAATTAATTACAAAAGGCACAATGCAGCCCTAAGTGCAAGAAGAGTGGGACTTCTTATAGTCTGTGCTTTGATCCTTTCCTGTGAAACAGTATTATTTTCCGATGCACCACTGCAGGTTCAATGTATTCCTTGGACCTTCACATTGATGATGAAACACAGAAATCGCATCGCAATTAAATACAAAAGGCACAATGGCGCCTTAAGTACAGGAATAGAGACTCTTCTTACAGTCGGTGCTATGTGCCTTCCTGTGAGACCAGTATTAGTTTCCCATACACCACTACAGGTTCAATGTATTCCTTGGACTTACACACTGACGATGAACTACTGAAATTAGATCGGAATTAAATACAAAAGGCACAATGCCGCCTTAAGTGCAAGAAGAGTTTGACTCCTTAGAGTCTGTGCTTTGATCCTTTCCTGTAAGACCAGTATTAGTTTCCGATATACCACTGCAGGTTCAATGTATTCCTCGGACCTTCACATTGACGATGAAACACAGAAATCGCATCGGAATTAAATACAAAAGGCTCAATGCCGCCTTAAGTGCAAGAAGAGTTTGAATCCTTAGATTCTGTGCTTTGATCCTTTCCTGTAAGACCAGTATTAGTTTCCGATATACCACTGCAGGTTCAATGTATTCCTTGGACCTTCACATTGACGATGAAACACAGAAATCGCATCGGAATTAAATACAAAAAGCACAATGCCGCCTTAAGTGCGAGAGGAGTGAGACTTCTTAGAGTCTGTGTATTGATCCTATCCTGTGAGACCAGTATTAGTGTCCGATACTCCACTGCAAGTTCAATGTATTCCTTGTACCTTCACATTGACGATGAAACACAGAAATCGCATCGGAATTAAATACAAAAGGCACAATGCTACCTTAAGTACAAGAACATAGACTCTTCATACAGTCGGTGCTTTGAGCATTCCCGGTGAGACCAGTATTAGATTCCGACACACCACTGCGGGTTTAATGTATTCCTTGGACCTTCACATTGACGATGAAACTCAGAAATCGCGTCGGAATTAAATACAAAAGGCACAATGCAGCCTTAAGTACAAGAATAGAGACTCTTCTTACAGTCGGTGCTTTGAGCTTTCCCTGTGAGACCAGTATTAGTTTCCGATTCCCCACTGCAGGTTCAATGTATTCCTCGGACATACACGTTGACGATGAAACACTGAAATTAGATCGGAATTCAATACAAAAGGCACAATGCGACTTAAGTACAAGAAGAGTGAGCCTTCTTAGAGTCTGTGCTTTGATCCTTTACTGTGAGACCAGTATTAGTTTCCGATACACCACTGCAGGTTCAATGTATTCCTTGGATATACACATTGACGATGAAAGACAGAAATCGCATCGGAATTAAATACAAAAGGAACAATGCCGCCTTAAGTGCGACAAGAGTGAGACTTCTTAGAGTCTGTGCATTGATCTTTTCCTGTGAGCCTGTGAGACCAGTATTTGTTTCAGATACTCCACAGCAGGTTCAATGTATTCCTTGGACTTTCACATTGACGATGAAACATAGAAATCGCATCAGAATTAAATACAAAAGGCACAATGCCGCCTTAAGTGCAAGAAGAGTTTGACTCCTTATAGTCTGTGCATTGATCCTTTCCTGTGAGACCAGTATTAGTTTCCGATATACCACTGCAGGTTCAATGTATTCCTCGGACATACACGGTGACGATGAAACACTGAAATTAGATCGGAATTAAATACAAAGGGCACAGTGCGACTAAAGTGCAAGCAGAGTGAGAGCTCATAGAGGCTGTGGTTTGATCCTTTCCTGTGAGACCAGCATTAGTTTCCGCTACACCACTGCAGGTTCAATGTATTCCTTGGACATTCACACTGACGATGAAACACAGAAATCGCATCGGAATTAAATACAAAAGGCTCAATGCCGCCTTAAGTGCAAGAAGAGTTTGACTCCTTAGAGTCTGTACAATGATCCTTTCCTTTGAGACCAGTATTAGTTTCCGATATACCACTGTAGGTTCAATGTATTCCTTGAACCTTCACATTGACGATGATACACAGAAATCGCATCGGAATGAAATACAAATGGCACAATGCCCCCTTAAGTGCAAAGAAGAGTGATACTTCTTAGGGTCTGTGCTTTGATCCTTACCTGTGAGACCTGTATTAGTTTCCGATACACCACTGCAAGTTCAATGTATTCCTTGTACCTTCACATTGACGATGAAACACAGAAATCGCGTCGGAATTACATACAAAAGGCACAATGCTACCTTAAGTACAAGAACAGAGACTCTTCTTACAGTCGGTGCTTTGAGCTTTCCCGGTGAGTCCAGTATTAGTTTCCGACACACCACTGCAGGTTCAATGTATTCCTTGGACCTTCACATTGACGATGAAACTCAGAAATCGTGTCGGAATTAAATACAAAAGGCACAATGCAGCCTCAACTACAAGAATAGAGACTCTTCTTACAGTCGGTGTTTTGAGCATTCCCTGTGAGACCAGTATTAGTTTCTGATACACCACTGCTGAATCAATGTATTCCATGGACATACACTTTGACGATGAAACACTGAAATTAGATCAGAATTAAATACAAAAGGCATGTTGCCGCCTTAAGTGCAACAAGAGTGAGACTTCTTAGAGTCAGTGCTATGATGCTTTCCTGTGAGAGCAGTATTAGTTTCCGATACACCACTGCAGGTTCAATGTATTCCTTGTTCCTTCACATTGACGATGAAATACAGAAATCGCATCGGAATTAAATATAAAAGGCACAATGACGCCTTAAGTGCAAGAAGAGCGAGACTTCTTAGAGTCTGTGCATTGATCCTTTCCTGTGAGACTAGTATTAGTTTCCGATACTCCACTGATGGTTCAATCTTTTTCTTTGGACCTTAACATTGACGATGAAACACAGAAATCACAACAGAATTAAATACAAAAGGCACAATGCCGCCTTAAGTGCAACATGAGTGAGACTTCTTAGAGTCTGTGCTTTGATCCTTTCCTGCGAGACCAGTATTAGTTACCGATACACCACTGCAGGTTCATTGTATTCCTTGGACATTCACATTGACGATGAAACACAGAAATCGCATCGGAATTTAACGGAAAAGGCAGAATGCCGCCTTAAGTGCAAGAAGAGTGTGACTTCTTCGAGTCTGTGCATTGATCCTTTAATGAGAGACCAGTATTAGTTTCCGATATACCACTGCAGGTTCAGTGTATTCCTTGAACCTTCCCATTGACGATGAAACACATAAATCGCATCGGAATTAAATACACACGGCACAATGCCACCTTAAGTGCAACAAGAGTGAGACTTCTTAGAGTCTGTGCTTTGATCCTTTCCTGCGAGACCAGTATTAGTTTCCGATACACCACTGCAGGTTCATTGTATTCCTTGGACCTTCACATTGACGATGAAACACAGAAATCGCATCGGAATTAATTACAAAAGGCACAATGCCGCCTTATGTACAAGAATACAGACTCTTCTTACAGTCGGTGCTTTGAGCTTTCCCTGTGACACCAGTATTAGTTTCCGATACACCACTGCAGGTTCAATGTATTCCTTGGACATACACACTGACGATGAGCTACTGAAATTAGATCGAAATCAAATACAAAAGGCACAATGCCGCCTTAAGTGCAAGAAGAGTGGGACTTCTTATAATCTGTGCTTTGATCCTTTCCTGTGAACCAGTATTTGTTTCCGATGCACCACTGCAGGTTCAATGTGTTACTTGGACCTTCACATTGACGATGAAACACAGACATGGCATCGGAATTAAATACAAAATGCACAATGCCGCCTTAAGTGCGAGAAGAGTGAGACTTCTTAGAGTCAGTGCATTGATCCTTTCCTGTGAGCCTGTGAGACCAGTATTACTTTCAGAAACTCCACTGCAGGTTCAATGTATTCCTTGGACCTTCACATTTACGATGAAACATAGAAATCGCATCGGAATTAAATACAAAATGCACAATGCCGCCTTAAGTGCAAGAAGATTGAGACTTCATAGAGTCTGTGCTTTGATGCTTTCCTGTGAGACCAGTATTAGTTTCCGATACTCAACTGCAAGTTCAATGTATTCCTTGTACCTTCACATTGACGAAGAAACACAGAAATCGCATCGGAATTAAATACAAAAGGCATAATGCTACCTTAAGTACAAGAACATAGACTCTTCTTGCAGTCGGTTCTTTGATCATTCCCCGTGAGACCAGTATTAGTTTCCGACACACCACTGCAGGTTCAATGTATTCCTTGGACCTTCACATTGACGATGAAACTCAGAAATCGCGTCGGAATTAAATACAAAAGGCACAATGGCTCCTTAAGTACAGGAATAGAGACTCTTCTTACAGTCGGTGATTTGAGCTTTCCCTGTGAGACCAGTTTTAGTTTCCGATACACCACTGCAGGTTCAATGTATTCCTTCGACTTACACACTGACGATGAACTACTGAAATCAGATCGGAATTAAAAACAAAAGGCACAATGCCGCCTTAAGTGTAAGAAGAGTGGGACTTCTTATAGCCTGTGCTTTGATCCTTTCCTGTGAACCAGTATTAGTTTCCGATGAACCACTGCAGGTTCAATGTATTCCTTGGACCTTCACATTGATGGTGAAACACAGAAATCGCATCGCAATTAAATACAAAATGCACAATGGCGCCTTATGTACAGGAATAGAGACTCTTATTACAGTCGGTGCTTTGAGCATTCCTGTGAGACCAGTATTAGTTTCCCATACACCACTACAGGTTCAATGTATTCCTTGGACACACACGTAGACGATGAAACACTGAAATTAGATCGGAATTAAATACAAAAGGCACAATGAGACTTAAGTGCAAGAAGAGTGAGCCTTCTTAGAGTCTGTGCTTCGATCCTTTACTGTGAGACCAGTATTAGTTTCCGATACACCACTGCAGGTTCAGTGTATTCCTTGGACATTCACATTCAGGATGAAACACAGAAATCGCATCGGTATTAAATACAAAAGGCACAATGCCGCCTTAAGTGGAAGTAGAGTGTGACTTCTTAGAGTCTGTGCTTTGATTCTTTTCTGTGAGACCAGTAATAGTCTCCGATATACAACTGCAGGTTCAATGTATTCCTCGGACATACACGTTGACGATGAAACACTGAAATTAGATCGGAATTAAATACAAAAGGCACAATGCGACTTAAGTGCAAGAAGGGTGAGACTTCTTAGAGTCTGTGCTTTGATCCGTCCCTGTGAGACCAGTATTAGTTTCCGATTCACCACTGCAGGTTCAATGTATTCCTTGGACATACACATTGACGATGAAACACAGAAATCGCATCGGAATTAAATACAAAATGCACAATGCCGCCTTAAGTGCGACAAGAGTGAGTTTTCTTAGAGTCTGTGCATTGATCCTTTCCTGTGAGCCTGTGAGACCATTATTTGTTTCAGATACTCCACTGCAGGTTCAATGTATTCCTTGGACCTTCACATTGACGATGAAACATAGAAATCGCATCGGAATTAAATACAAAGGGCACAATGCCGCCTTAAGTGGAAGAAGAGTTTGACTCCTTAGAGTCTGTGCATTGATCCTTTCCTGTGAGACCAGTATTAGTTTCCGATATACCACTGCAGGTTCAATGTATTCCTCGGACATACACGTTGACGATGAAACACTGAAATTAGGTCGGAATAAAATACAAAAGGCACAATGCGACGTAAGTGCAAGAAGAGTGAGACTACATAGAGTCAGTGCTTTTATCCTTTCCTGTGAGACCAGTATTAGTTTCCGATACACCACTGCAGGTTCAATGTATTCCTTGGACATTCACATTGACGATGAAACACAGAAATCACATCGGAATTAAATACAAAAGGCACAATGCCGCCTTAAGTACAAGAATAGAGACTCTTCTTACAGTCGGTGATTTGAGCTTTCCCTGTGAGACCAGTTTTAGTTTCCGATACACCACTGCAGGTTCAATGTATTCCTTGGACATACACACTGACGATGAACTACGATTTTAGATAGGAATTAAATACAATAGGCACAATGCCCCCTTAAGTGCGACAAGAGTGAGACTTCTTAGAGTCTGTGCATTGAATCTTTCCTGTGAGCCTGTGAGACCAGTATTAGTTTCAGATACTCCACTGCAGGTTCAATGTATTCCTTGGACCTTAACAATGACGATGAAACTCAGAAATCGCGTCGGTATTAAATACAAAAGTCACAATGCATCCTTAAGTACTAGAATAGAAACTCTTCTTACAGTCGATGTTTTGAGCATTCCCTGTGAGACCAGTATTAGTTTCCGATACATCACTGCTGGTTCAATGTATTCCATGGACATACACTTTGACGATGAAACACTGAAATTAGATCGGAATTAAATACAAAAGGCACAATGCCGCCTTAAGAGCAAGAAGAATGAGACTTCATAGAATCTGTGCTTTGATCCTTTCCTGTGAGATCAGTATTAGTTTCCGATACACCACTGCAACTTCAATGTATTCTTTGGACACTCACATTGACGATGAAACACAGAAATCGCATCGGAATTAAATACAAAAGGCACAATGCCGCCTTAAGTGCAAGAAGAGTTTGACTCCTTAGAGTCTGTAAATTGATCCTTTTCTGTGAGACCAGTATTAGTTTCCAATATACCACTGCAGGTTCAATGTATTCCTTGGACCTTCACATTGTCGATGAAACACAGAAATAGCATCGGAATTAAATACAAAAAAGCACAATGCCGCCTTAAGTGCAAGAAGAGTGAGACTTCTTAGAGTCTGTGTATTCATCCTATCCTGTGAGACCAGTATTAGTTTCCGATACTCCACTGCAAGTTCAATGTATTCCTTGGACCTTCACATTGACGATGAAACTCAGAAATCGCGTCGGAATTAAATACAAATGGCACAATGCTGCCTTAAGTACCAGAATAGAAACTCTTCTTACAGTCGGTGTTTTGAGCATTCCCTGTGAGACCAGTATTAGTTTCCGATACAACACTGCTGGTTCAATGTATTCCATGGACATACACTTTGACGATGAAACACTGAAATTAGATCGGAATTAAATACAAAAGGCACAATGACGCCTTAAGTGCAACAAGAGTGAGACTTCTAGAGTCAGTGCTTTGATCCTTTCCTGTGGGAGCAGTATTAGTTTCCGATACACCACTGCAGGTTCAATGTATTCCTTGGACCTTCACATTGAGGATGAAACACAGAAATCGCATCGGAATTAAATACAAAAGGCACAATGCCGCCTTAAGTGCAAGAAGAGGGTGACTTCTTAGAGTCTGTGCATTGATCCTTTCCTGTGAGACCAGTATTAGTTTCCGATACTCCACTACAGGTTCAATGTATTCCTTGGACCTTCACATTGACGATGAAACACAGAAATCGCATCGGAATTAAATAGAAAAGGCACAATGCCGAATTAAGTGCAACAAGAGTGAGACTTCTGAGAGTCTGTGCTTTGATCCTTTCCTGCGAGACCAGTATTTGTTTCCGATACACCACTGCAGGTTCATTGTATTCCTTGGACAATCACATTGACGATGGAACACAGAAATCGCATCGGAATTAAATACAAAAGGCAGAATGCCGCCTTAAGTGCAAGAAGAGTGTGACTTCTTCGTGTCTGTGCATTGATCCTTTCCTGTGAGACCAGTATTAGTTTCCGATATACCACTGCAGGTTCAATGTATTCCTTGAACCTTCACATTGACGATGAAACACAGAAATCGCATCGGAAATAAATACAAATGGCACAATGCCGCCTTAAGTGCTAGAAGAGTGAGACTTCTTAGAGTCTGTGCTTTGTTCCTTTCCTGTGAGACGAGTATTAGTTTCCGATACACCACTGCAGGTTCAATGTATTCCTTGGACTTTCGCATTGACGATGAAACACAAAAATCGCATCGGAATTAAATACAAAAGGCAGAATGCCGCCTTAAGTACAAGAATACAGACTCTTCTTACAGTCGGTGATTTGAGCTTTCCCTGTGAGACCAGTATTAGTCTCCGATACACCACTGCAAGTTCAAGGTATTCCTTGGACATACACACTGACGATGAACTACTTAAATTAGATCGGAATTAAAGACAAAATGCACAATGCCGCCTTAAGTGCAAGAAGAGTGTGACTTCTTAGAGCCTGTGTTTGATCCTTTTCTGTGAGACGAGTATTAGTTTCCGACACACCACTGCAGGTTCAATGTACTCCTCGGACCTTCACATTGACGATGAAACACAGAAATCGCATCAGGATTAAATACAAAGGGCACAATGCCGCCTTAAGTACAAGAAGAGAGACTCTTGTTACAGTCGGTGATTTGAGCTTTCCCTGTGAGACCAGTTTTAGTTTCCGATACACCACTGCAGGTCCAATGTATTCCTAGGACACACACATTGACGATAAACCACTGAAATTACATCGGAATTAAATACAAAAGGCGCAGTGCCGCCTTAAGTGCAAGAAGAGTGAGACTTCTTAGAGTCTGTGCTTTGATCCATTCCTGTGAGACCAGTATTAGTTTCCGATACTCCACTGCAGGGACAATGTATTCCATAGACCTTCACATTGACGATGAAACACAGAAATCGCATCGGAATTAAATACAAAAGGCACAATGCCGCATTAAGTGCAAGAAGAGTGACACTTCTTAGAGTCTGTGCTTTGATACTTTCCTGTGAGACCAGTATTAGTTTCCGATAAACCACTGCAGGTTCAATGTATTCCTTGGACCTTCATATTGACGATGAAACACAGAAATCACAAAGCAGATAAATCCAAAGGCACAATGCCGCCTTAAGTGCAAGATGAGTGAGACTTCTTAGAATCTGTGCTTTGATCCATTCCTGTGAGACCAGTATTAGTTTCCGATACTCCACTGCAGGATCAATGTATTCCATAGACCTTCACATTTACGATGAAACACAGAAATCGCATCGGAATTAAATACAAAAGCCAAAATGCCGCCTTAAGTGCAAGAAGAGCGAGACTTCTTAGAGTCTGTGCTTTGATCCGCTCCTGTGAGACCAGTATTAGTTTCCGATACACCACTGCAGGTTCAATGTATTCCTTGGACCTTCACATTGACGATAAAACACAGAAATCGCATCGGAACTAAATACAAAAGGCACAATGCCGACTTAAGTATAAGAGTAGAGACTCTTCATACAGTCGGTGTTGTCGGCATTCCCTGTAAGTCCAGTATTAGTTTCCGATACACCACTGCAGGGTCAATGTATTCCTTGGACCTCCACATTGACGATGAAACACAGAAATGGCATCGGAATTAAATACAAAAGGCACAATGCCGCCATAAGTACAAGAAGAGTGAGACTTCTTAGAGTCTGTGCTTTGATCCTTTCCTATGAGAGCAGTATTAGTTTCCGATACACCACTGCAGGTTCAATGTATTCCTTGGACCTTCACATTGACGATGAAACACAGTAATCGCATTGGAATTAAATACAAAAGGCACAATGCCGCCTTAAGTGCAACAAGAGTGAGACTTCTTAGAGTCTGTGCTTTGATCCTTTCCTGCGAGACCAGTATTAGTTTCCGATATACCACTGAGGTTCAATGTATTCCTTGGACATTCACATTGACGATGAAACACAGATATCGCATCGGAATTAAATACAAAAGGCAGAATGCCGCCTTAAGTGCAAGAAGAGTGTGACTTCTTCGAGTGTGTGCTTTGATCCTTTCCTGTGTGACCAGTATTAGTTTCCGATATACCACTGCAGGTTCAATGTATTCCTTGGACCTTCACATTGACGATGAGACTCAGAAATCGCGTCGAAATTAAATACAAAAGGCACAATGCAGCCTTAAGTACCAGAATTGAAACTCTTCTTACAGTCGGTGTTTTGAGCATTCCCTGTGAGACCAGTATTAGTTTCGGATACAACACTACTGCTTCAATGTATTCCATGGACATACACTTTGACGATGAAACACTGAAATTAGATCGGAATTAAATACAAAAGGCACAATGACGCCTTAAGTGCAACAAGAGTGAGACTTCTAGAGTCAGTGCTTTGATCCTTTCCTTTGGGAGCAGTATTAGTTTCCGATACACCACTGCAGGTTCAATGTATTCCTTGGACCTTCACATTGACGATGAAACACAGAAATCGCATCGGAATTAAATACAAATGGCACAATGCCGAATTAAGTGCAACAAGAGTGAGACTTCTGAGAGTCTGTGCTTTGAACCTTTCCTGCGAGACCAGTATTTGTTTCCGATACACCACTGCAGGTTCATTGTATTCCTTGTACAATCACATTGACAATGAAACACAGAAATCGCATCGGAATTAAATACAAAAGGCAGAATGCCGCCTTAAGTGCAAGAAGAGTGTGACTTCTTCGAGTCTGTGCATTGATCCTTTCCTGTGAGACCAGTATTAGTTTCCGATATACCACTGCAGTTTCAATGTATTCCTTGAACCTTCACATTGACGATGAAACACAGAAATCGCATCGAAATTAAATACAAATGGCACAATGCCGCCTTAAGTGCTAGAAGAGTGAGACTTCTTTGAGTCTGTGCTTTGTTCCTTTCCTGTGAGACCAGTATTAGTTTCCGATACACCACTGCAGGTTCAATGTATTCCTTGGACCTTCACATTGACGATGAAACACAGAAATCGCATCGGAATTAAATACAAAAGGCAGAATGCCGCCTTAAGTACAAGAATACAGACTCTTCTTACAGTCGGTGCTTTGAGCTTTCCCTGTGAGACCAGTATTAGTTTCCGATACACCACTGCAAGTTCAAGGTATTCCTTGGACATACACACTGACGATGAACTACTGAAATTAGATCGGAATTAAAGACAAAAGGCACAATGCAAGCCTTAAGTGCAAGAAGAGTGTGACTTCTTAGAGCCTGTGTTTGATCATTGTCTGTGAGACGTGTATTAGTTTCCGACACACCACTGCAGGTTCAATGTACTCCTTGGATCTTCACATTGACGATGAAACACAGAAATCGCATCGGAATTAAATACAATAGGCACAATGCCGCCTTAAGTACAAGAAGAGAGACTCTTCTTACAGTCGGGCTTTGATCATTCCCTGTGAGACCAGTATTAGTTTCCGACACACCACTGCAGGTTCAATGTATTCCTTGTACCTTCACATTGACGATGAAACTCAGAAATCGCGTCGGAATTAAATACAAAAGACACAATGCAGGCTTAAGTACAAGAATAGAGACTCTTCTTACAGTCGGTGTGTTGAGCATTCCCTGTGAGACCAGTATTAGTTTCCGATACACCACTACAGGTTCAATGTATTCCTTGGACCTTCACATTGACGATGAAACACTGAAATTAGATCAGAATTAAATACAAAAGGCACAATCCCGCCTTAAGTGCAACAAGAGTGAGACTTCTTAGAGTCAGTGCTTTGATCCTTTCCTGTGAGAACAGTATTAGTTTCCGGTACACCACTGCAGGTTCAATGTATTCCTTGGACCTTCACATTGACGATGAAACACAGAAATCGCATCGGAATTAAATACAAAAGGCACAATGCCGCCTTAAGTGCAAGAAGAGTGAGACTTCTTTGAGTCTGTGCATTGATCCTTTCCTGTGAGACCAGTATTAGTTTCCGATACTCCACTGCAGGTTCAATCTATTCCTTGGACCTTCACATTGACGATGAAACACAGAAATCGCATCAGAATTAAATACAAAAGGCACAATGTCGCCTCAAGTGCAACAAGAGTGAGACTTCTTAGAGTCTGTGCTATGATCCTTTCCTGCGAGACCAGTATTGGCTTCCGCTACACCACTGCAGGTTCAATGTATTCCTTGGACCTTCAAATTGTCGATGAAACACAAAAATCGCATCGGAATTAAATACAAAAGGCAAAATGCCGCCTTAAGTACAAGAATACATACTCTTCTTACAGTCGGTGTTTTGAGCATTCCTGTGAGACCAGTATTAGTTTCCGATACACCACTGCAGGTTCAATGTATTCCTTGGACCTTCACATTGACGATGAAACACAGAAATCGCATCGGAATTAAATACAAAATGCACAATGCCGCCTTAAGTGCGACAAGAGTGAGACTTCTTAGAGTCTGTGCATTGATCCTTTCCTGTGAGCCTGTGAGACCAGTATTAGTTTCAGATACTCCACTGCAGGTTCAATGTATTCGTTGGACCTTCACATTGACGATGAAACATAGAAATCGCATCGGAATTAAATACAAAAGGCACAATGCCGTCTTAAGTGCATGAAGAGTTTGACTCCTTAGAGTCTGTGCTTTGATCCTTTCCTGTGAGACAAGTATTAGTTTCCGATACACCACTGCAGGTTCAATGTATTCCGTGGACATTCACACTGACGATGAAACACAGAAATCGCATCGGAATTAAATACAAAAGGACAATGCCGCCTTAAGTACAACAAGAGAGACTCTTCTTACAGTCGGTGATTTGAGCTTTCCCTGTGAGACCAGTTTTAGTTTCCGATACACCACTGCAGGTCCAATGTATTCCTAGGACACACACATTGACGATAAACCACTGAAATTACATCGGAATTAAATACAAAAGGCGCAGTGCCGCCTTAAGTGCAAGAAGCGTGAGACTTCTTAGAGTCTGTGCTTTGATCCATTCCTGTGAGACCAGAATTAGTTTCCGATACTCCACTGCTGGGACAATGTATTCCATAGACCTTCACATTGACGATGAAACACAGAAATCGCATCGGAATTAAATACAAAAGGCACAATGCCGCATTAAGTGCAAGAAGAGTGACACTTCTTAGAGTCTGTGCTTTGATACTTTCCTGTGAGACCAGTATTAGTTTCCGATAAACCACTGCATTTTCAATGTATTCCTTGGACCTTCATATTGTTGATGAAACACAGAAATCACAAAGCAGATAAATCCAAAGCACAATGCCGCCTTAAGTGCAAGAAGAGTGAGACTTCTTAGAGTCTGTGCTTTGATCCATTCCTGTGAGACCAGTATTAGTTTCCGATACTCCACTGCAGGGACAATGTATTCCATAGACCTTCACATTGACGATGAAACACAGGAATCGCATCGGAATTAAATACAAAAGGCACAATGCCTCCTTTTGTAGAAGAAGAGTGAGACTTCTTAGAGTCTGTGTTTTGATCCTTTCCTGTGAGACCGGTATTAGTTTCTGATACACCACTGCAGGTTCAATGTATTCCTTGGGCCTTCACATTGACGATGAAACACAGAAATCGCATCGGAATTAAATACAAAAGGCACAATGCAGCCTTAAGTGCAAGAAGAGTGAGACTTCTTTGAGTCTGTGCATTGATCCTTTCCTGTGAGACCAGTATTAGTTTCCGTTACTTCACTGCAGGATCACTGTATTCCTTGGACCTTAACATTGACGATGAAACACAGAAATCGCATCGGAATTAAATTCAAAAGGCACAATGCCGACTTAAGTATAAGAGTAGAGACTCTTCTTACATTCGGTGTTTTGAGCATTCCCTGTAAGTCGAGTATTAGTTTCCGATACACCACTGCAGGGTCAGTGTATTCCTTGGACCTCCACATTGGCGATGAAACACAGAAATCGCATCGGAATTAAATACAAAAGGCACAATGCCGCCATAAGTACAAGAAGAGTGAGACTTCTTAGAGTCTGTGCTTTGATCCTTTCCTATGAGACCAGTATTAGTTTCCGATACACCACTGCAGGTTCAATGTATTCCTTGGACATACACATTGACGATGAAACACAGAAATCGCATCGTAATTAAATACAAAATGCAAAATGCCGCCTTAAGTGCGACAAGAGTGAGACTTCTTAGAGTCTGTGCATTGATCCTTTCCTGTGAGCCTGTGAGACCAGTATTAGTTTCAGATACTCTACTGCAAGTTCAATGTATTCCTTGTACCTTCACTTTGACGAAGAAACACAGAAATCGCATCGGAATTAAATACAAAAGGCACAATGCTACCTTAGGTACAAGAACATAGACCCTTCTTACAGTCGGTGCTTTGAGCATTCCCTGTGAGACCAGTATTACTTTCCGACACACCACTGCAGGTTCAATGTATTCCTTGGAGCTTCACATTGACGATGAAACACAGAAATCGCATCGGAATTAAATACAAAAGGCACAATGCCGCCTTAAGTGCAAGAAGAGGGAGACTTCTTAGAGTCTGTGCACTGATCCTTTCCTGTGAGACCAGTATTAGTTTCCGATACTCCACTGCAGGTTCAATGGATTCCTTGGACCTTCACATTGACGATGAAACACAGAAATCGAAACGGAATTAAATACAAAAGGCACAATGCCGAATTAAGTGCAACAAGAGTGAGACTTCTGAGAGTCTGTGCTTTGATCCATTCCTGTGAGACCAGTATTTGTTTCCGATACACCACTGCAGGTTCATTGTATTCCTTGGACAATCACATTGACGATGAAACACAGAAATCGCATCGGAATTAAACACAAAAGGCAGAATGCCGCCTTAAGTGCAAGAAGAGTGTGACTTCTTCGAGTCTGTGCATTGATCCTTTCCTGTGAGACCAGTATTAGTTTCCGATATACCACTGCAGGTTCAATGTATTCCTTGAACCTTCACATTGACGATGAAACACAGAAATCGCATCGAAATTAAATACAAATGGCACAATGCCGCCTTAAGTGCTAGAAGAGTGAGACTTCTTTGAGTCTGTGCTTTGTTCCTTTCCTGTGAGACCAGTATTAGTTTCCGATACACCACTGCAGGTTCAATGTATTCCTTGGACCTTCACATTGACGATGAAACACAGAAATCGCATCGGAATTAAATACAAAAGGCAGAATGCCGCCTTAAGTACAAGAATACAGACTCTTCTTACAGTCGGTGCTTTGAGCTATCCCTGTGAGACCAGTATTAGTTTCCGATACACCACTGCAAGTTCAAGGTATTCCTTGGACATACACACTGACGATGAACTACTGAAATTAGATCGGAATTAAAGACAAAAGGCACAATGCAAGCCTTAAGTGCAAGAAGAGTGTGACTTCTTAGAGCCTGTGTTTGATCCTTTTCTGTGAGACGTGTATTAGTTTCCGACACACCACTGCAGGTTCAATGTACTCCTTGGATCTTCACATTGACGATGAAACACAGAAATCGCATCGGAATTAAATACAAAAGGCACAATGCCGCCTTAAGTACAAGAAGAGAGACTCTTCTTACAGTCGGTGATTTGAGCTTTCCCTGTGAGACCAGTTTTAGTTTCCGATACACCACTGCAGGTCCAATGTATTCCTAGGACACACACATTGTCGATAAACCACTGACATTACATCGGAATTAAATACAAAAGGCGCAGTGCCGCCTTAAGTGCAAGAAGAGTGAGACTTCTTAGAGTCTGTGCTTTGATCCATTCCTGTGAGACCAGTATTAGTTTCCGATACTCCACTGCAGGGACAATGTATTCCATAGACCTTCACATTGACGATGAAACACAGAAATCGCATCGGAATTAAATACAAAAGGCACAATGCCGCATTAAGTGCAAGAAGAGTGACACTTCTTATAGTCTGTGCTTTGATACTTTCCTGTGAGACCAGTATTAGTTTCCGATAAACCACTGCAGGTTCAATGTATTCCTTGGACCTTCATATTGACGATGAAACACAGAAATCACAAAGCAGATAAATCCAAAGGCACAATGCCGCCTTAAGTGCAAGATGAGTGAGACTTCTTAGAGTCTGTGCTTTGATCCATTCCTGTGAGACCAGTATTAGTTTCCGATACTCCACTGCAGGGTCAATGTATTCCATAGACCTTCACATTTACGATGAAACACAGAAATCGCATCGGAATTAAATACAAAAGCCACAATGCCGCCTTAAGTGCAAGAAGAGTGAGACTTCTTAGAGTCTGTGCTTTGATTCGCTCCTGTGAGACCAGTATTAGTTTCCGATACACCACTGCAGGTTCAATGTATTCCTTGGACCTTCACATTGACGATAAAACACAGAAATCGCATCGGAACTAAATACAAAAGGCACAATGCTGACTTAAGTATAAGAGTAAAGACTCTTCTTACAGTCGGTGTGGTGAGCATTCCCTGTAAGTCCAGTATTAGTTTCCGATACACCACTGCAGGGTCAATGTATTCCTTGGACCTCCACATTGACGATGAAACACAGAAATGGCATCGGAATTAAATACAAAAGGTACAATGCCACCATAAGTACAAGAAGAGTGAGACTTCTTAGAGTCTGTGCTTTGATCCTTTCCTATGAAACCAGTATTAGATTCCGATACACCACTGCAGGTTCAATGTATTCCTTGGACCTTCACATTGACGATGAAACACAGAAATCGCATCGGAAATTAATACAAAAGGCACAATGCTTTCTTATGTACAAGAAGAGTGAGACTTCTTAGAGTATGTGTATTGATCCTATCCTGTGAGACCAGTATTAGTTTCCGATACTCCACTGCAAGTTCTATGTATTCCTTGTACCTTCACATTGACGATGAAACACAGAAATCGCATCGGAATTAAATACAAAAGGCGCAATGCTACCTTAAGTACAAGAACATAGACTCTTCTTACAGTCGGGCTTTGATCATTCCCTGTGAGACCAGTATTAGTTTCCGACACACCACTGCAGGTTCAATGTATTCCTTGTACCTTCACATTGACGATGAAACTCAGAAATCGCGTCGGAATTAAATACAAAAGACAAAATGCAGGCTTAAGTACAAGAATAGAGACTCTTCTTACAGTCGGTGTGTTGAGCATTCCCTGTGAGACCAGTATTAGTTTCCGATACACCACTGCAGGTTCAATGTATTCCTTGGACCTTCACATTGACGATGAAACACTGAAATTAGATCAGAATTAATTACAAAAGGCACAATCCCGCCTTAAGTGCAACAAGAGTGAGACTTCTTAGAGTCAGTGCTTTGATCCTTTCCTGTGAGAACAGTATTAGTTTCCGATACACCACTGCAGGTTCAATGTATTCCTTGGACCTTCACATTGACGATGAAACACAGAAATCGCATCGGAAATTAATACAAAAGGCACAATGCCGCCTTAAGTGCAAGAAGAGTGAAACTTCTTTGAGTCTGTGCATTGATCCTTTCCTGTGAGACCAGTATTAGTTTCCGATACTCCACTGCAGGTTCAATCTATTCCTTGGACCTTCACATTGACGATGAAACACAGAAATCGCATCAGAATTAAATACAAAAGGCACAATGCCGCCTTAAGTACAACAAGAGTGAGACTTCTTAGAGTCTGTGCATTGATCCTTTCCTGCGAGACCAGTATTAGTTTCCGATACACCACTGCAGGTTCATTGTATTCCTTGGACATTCACATTGACGATGAAACACAGAAATCGCATCGGAATTTAATACAAAAGGCAGAATGCCGCCTTAAGTGCAAGAAGAGTGTGACTTCTTCGAGTCTGTGCATTGATCCTTTCCTGAGAGACCAGTATTAGTTTCCGATATACCACTGCAGGTTCAATGTACCCCGTGAACCTTCACATTGACGATGAAACACAGAAATCGCATCGGAATTAAATACAAACGGCACAATGCCGCCTTAAGTGCAAGAAGAATGAGACCTCTTAGAGTCTGCGCTTTGTTCCTTTACTGTGAGACCAGTATTGGTTGCCGATACACCACTGCAGGTTCAATGTATTCCTTGGACAATCACATTGATGATGAAACACAGAAATCGCATCGCAAATAAATACAAAAGGCACAATGGCGCCTTAAGTACAGGAATAGAGACTCTTCTTACAGTCGGTGCTTTGAGCATTCCTGTGAGACCAGTATTAGTTTCCCATACACCACTACAGGTTCAATGTATTCCTTGGACTTACACACTGACGATGAAATACTGAAATTAGATCGGAATTAAAAACAAAAGGCACAATGCCGCCTTAAGTGCAAGAAGAGTGGGACTTCTTATAGCCTGTGCTTTGATCCTTTCCTGTGAACCAGTATTAGTTTCCGATGAACCACTGCATGTTCAATGTATTCCTTGGACCTTCACATTGATGATGAAACACAGAAATCGCATCACAATTAAATACAAAAGGCACAATGGCGCCTTAAGTACAGGAACAGAGACCCCTCTTACAGTCGGTGCTTTGAGCTTTCCTGTGAGACCAGTATTAGTTTCCCATACAACACAACAGGTTCAATGTATTCCTTGGACACACACGTTGACGATGAAACACTGAAATTAGATCGGAATTAAATACAAAAGGCACAATACGACTTCAGTGCAAGAAGAGTGAGACTTCTTAGAGTCTGTGCTTTGATCCTTTCCTGTGAGACCAGTATTAGTTTCCGATTCCCCACTGCAGGTTCAATGTATTCCTCGGACATACACGTTGACGATGAAACACTGAAATTTGATCGGAATTAAATACAAATGGCACAATGCGACTTAAGTGCAAGAATAGTGAGCCTTCTTAGAGTCTGTGCTTCGATCCTTTACTGTGAGACCAGTATTAGTTTCCGATACACCACTGCAGGTTCAATGTATTCCTTGGACATTCACATTTAGGATGAAACACAGAAATCGCATCGGTATTAAATACAAAAGGCGCAATGCCGCCTTAAGTGCAAGAAGAGTGTGACTTCTTAGAGTCTGTGCTTTAATTCTTTTCTGTGAGACCAGTATTAGTTTGCGACACACCACTGCAGGTTCAATGTATTCCTTGGACCTTCACATTGACAATGAGACTCAAAATCGCGTCGAAATTAAATACAAAAGGCACAATGCAGCCTTAAGTACAAGAATAGAGACTCTTATTACATTCGGTGTTTTGAGCATTCCCTGTGAGACAAGTATTAGTTTCCGATACACCACTGCAGGTTCAATGTATTCCTTGGTCATACACATTGACGATGAAACACTGAAATTAGATCGGAATTATATACAAAATGCACAATGCCGCCTTAAGTGCAAGAAGGGTGAAACTTGTTACAGTCTGTGCTTTGATCCGTCCCTGTGAGACCAGTATCAGCTTCCGATACACCACTGCAGGTTCAATGTATTCCTTGGACCTTCACATTGACGATGAAACACAGAAACCGCATCGGAATTAAATACAAAAGGCACAATGCCGCCTTAAGTGCAAGAAGAGTGAGACTTCGTTGAGTCTGTGCATTGATCCTTTCCTGTGAGACCAGTATTAGTTTCCGATACTCCACTGCAGGTTCAATCTATTCCTTGGACCATCACATTGACGATGAAACACAGAAATCGCATCAGAATTAAATACAAAAGGCATAATGCCGCCTCAAGTGCAACAAGAGTGAGACTTCTTAGAGTCTGTGCTTTGATCCTTTCCTGCGAGACCAGTATTGGCTTCCGCTACACCACTGCAGGTTCAATGTATTCCTTGGACCTTCAAATGGACGATGAAACACAAAAATCGCTTCGGAATTAAATACAAAAGGCAAAATACCGCCTTAAGTACAAGAATACATACTCTTCTTACAGTCGGTGTTTTGAGCATTCCTGTGAGACCAGTATTAGTTTCCGATACACCACTGCAGGTTCAATGTATTCCTTGGACCTACACATTGACGATGAAACACAGAAACCGCATCGGAATTAAATACAAAAGGCACAATGCCGCCTTAAGTGCAAGAAGAGTGAGACTTCTTTGAGTCTGTGCATTGATCCTTTCCTGTGAGACCAGTATTAGTTTCCGATACTCCACTGCAGGTTCAATCTATTCCTTGGACCATCACATTGACGATGAAACACAGAAATCGCATCGGAATTAAATACAAAATGCACAATGCCGCCTTAAGTGCGACAAGAGTGAGACTTCTTAGAGTGTGTGCATTGATCCTTTCCTGTGAGCCTGTGAGACCAGTATTAGTTTCAGATACTCCACTGCAGGTTCAATGTATTCCTTGGACCTTCACATTGACGATGAAACATAGAAATCGCATCGGAATTAAATACAAAAGGCACAATGCCGTCTTAAGTGCAAGAAGAGTTTGACTCCTTAGAGTCTGTGCTTTGATCCTTTCCTGTGAGACCAGTATTAGTTTCCGATACACCACTGCAGGTTCAATGTATTCCGTGGACATTCACACTGACGATGAAACACAGAAATCGCATCGGAATTAAATACAAAAGGCACAATGCCGCCTTAAGTACAACAAGAGAGACTCTTCTTACAGTCGGTGATTTGAGCTTTCCCTGTGAGACCAGTTTTAGTTTCCGATACACCACTGCAGGTCCAATGTATTCCTAGGACACACACATTGACGATAAACCACTGAAATTACATCGGAATTAAGTACAAAAGGCGCAGTGCCGCCTTAAGTGCAAGAAGCGTGAGACTACTTAGAGTCTGTGCTTTGATCCATTCCTGTGAGACCAGTATTAGTTTCCGATACTCCACTGCAGGGACAATGTATTCCATAGACCTTCACTTTGACGATGAAACACAGAAATCGCATCGGAATTAAATACAAAAGGCACAATGCCGCATTAAGTGCAAGAAGAGTGACACTTCTTAGAGTCTGTGCTTTGATACTTTCCTGTGAGACCAGTATTAGTTTCCGATAAACCACTGCATTTTCAATGTATTCCTTGGACCTTCAAATTGTTGATGAAACACAGAAATCACAAAGCAGATAAATCCAAAGCACAATGCCGCCTTAAGTGCAAGAAGAGTGAGACTTCTAAGAGTCTGTGCTTTGATCCATTCCTGTGAGACCAGTATTAGTTTCCGATACTCCACTGCAGGGACAATGTATTCCATACACCTTCACATTGACGATGAAACACAGAAATCGCATCGGAATTAAATACAAAAGGCACAATGCCTCCTTTTGTACAAGAAGAGTGAGACTTCTTAGAGTCTGTGTTTTGATCCTTTCCTGTGAGACCGGTATTAGTTTCTGATACACCACTGCAGGTTCAATGTATTCCTTGGACCTTCACATTGACGATGAAACACAGAAATCGCATCGGAATTAAATACAAAAGGCACAATGCAGCCTTAAGTGCAAGAAGAGTGAGACTTCTTTGAGTCTGTGCATTGATCCTTTCCTGTGAGACCAGTGTTAGTTTCCGTTACTCCACTGCAGGTTCAATGTATTCCTTGGACCTTCACATTGACGATGAAACACAGAAATCGCATCGGAATTAAATACAAAAGGCACAATGCCGACTTAAGTATAAGAGTAGAGACTCTTCTTACAGTCGGTGTTTTGAGCATTCCCTGTAAGTCCAGTATTAGTTTCCGATACACCACTGCATTGTCAATGTATTCCTTGGACCTCCACATTGACGATGAAACACAGAAATGGCATCGGAATTAAATACAAAAGGCACAATGCCGCCATAAGTACAAGAAGAGTGAGACTTCTTAGAGTCTGTGCTTTGATACTTTCCTATGAGACCAGTATTAGTTTCCGATACACCACTGCAGGTTCAATGTATTCCTTGGACCTTCACATTGACGATGAAACACAGAAATCGCATCGGAATTAAATACAAAATGCACAATGCCTCCTTATGTACATGAAGAGTGAGACTTCTTAGAGTCTGTGTTTTGATCCTTTCCTGTGACACCGGTATTAGTTTCTGATACACCACTGCAGGTTCAATGTATTCCTTGGACCTTCACATTGACGATGAAACACAGAAATCGCATCGGAATTAAATACAAAAGGCAGAATGCCGCCTTAAGTGCAAGAAGAGTGTGACTTCTTCGAGTGTGTGCTTTGATCCTATCATGTGAGACCAGTATTAGTTTCCGATATACCACTGCAGGTTCAATGTATTCCTAGAACCTTCACATTGAAGATGAAACACAGAAATCGCATCGGAATGAAATACAAATGGCACAATGCCGCCTTAAGTGCAAGAAGAGTGAGACTTCTTAGAGTCTGTGTATTGATCCTATCCTGTGAGGCCAGTATTAGTTTCCGATACTCCACTGCAAGTTCAATGTACTCCTTGTACCTTCACATTGACGATGAAACACAGAAATCGCATTGGAATTAAATACAAAAGGCACAATGCTACCTTAAGTACAAGAACATAGACTCTTCTTACAGTCGGTGCTTTGATCATTCCCTGTGAGACCAGTATTAGTTTCCGACACACCACTGCAGGATCAATGTATTCCTTGGACCTTCACATTGACGATGAAACTCAGAAATCACGTCGGATTTAAATACAAAAGGCACAATGCAGGCTTAAGTACAAGAATAGAGACTCTTCTTACAGTCGGTGTGTTGAGCATTCCCTGTGAGACTAGTATTAGTTTCCGATACACCACTGCTGTTTCAATGTATTCCATGGACATACACTTTGACGATGAAACACTGAAATTAGATCAGAATTAAATACAAAAGGCACAATCCCGCCTTAAGTGCAACAAGAGTGAGACTTCTTAGAGTCAGTGCTTTGATCCTTTCCTGTGAGAGCAGTATTAGTTTCCGATACACCACTGCAGGTTCAATGTATTCCTTGGACCTTCAAATTGACGATGAAACACAAAAATCGCATCGGAATTAAATACAAAAGGCAAAATGCCGCCTTAAGTACAAGAATACATACTCTTCTTACAGTCGGTGTTTTGAGCATTCCTGTGAGACCAGTATTAGTTTCCGATGCACCACTGCAGGTTCAATTTATTCCTTGGACCTTCACATTGACGATGAAACACAGAAATCGCATCGGAATTAAATACAAAATGCACAATGCCGCCTTAAGTGCGACAAGAGTGAGACTTCTTAGGGTCTGTGCATTGATCCTCTCCTGTGAGCCTGTGAGACCAGTATTAGTTTCAGATACTCCACTGCAGGTTCAATGTATTCCTTGGACCTTCACATTGACGATGAAACATAGAAATCGCATCGGAATTAAATACAAAAGGCACAATGCCGTCTTAAGTGCAAGAAGAGTTTGACTCCTTAGAGTCTGTGCTTTGATCCTTTCCTGTGAGACCAGTATTAGTTTCCGATACACCACTGCAGGTTCAATGTATTCCGTGGACTTTCACACTGACGATGAAACACAGAAATCGCATCGGAATTAAATACAAAAGGCACAATGCCGACTTAAGTACAAGAAGAGAGACTCTTCTTACAGTCGGTGATTTGAGCTTTCCCTGTGAGACCAGTTTTAGTTTCCGATACACCACTGCAGGTCCAATGTATTCCTAGGACACACACATTGACGATAAACCACTGAAATTACATCGGAATTAAATACAAAAGGCGCAGTGCCGCCTTAAGTGCAAGAAGAGTGAGACTTCTTAGAGTCTGTGCTTCGATCCATTCCTGTGAGACCAGTATTAGTTTCCGATACTCCACTGCAGGGACAATGTATTCCATAGACCTTCACATTGACGATGAAACACAGAAATCGCATCGGAATTAAATACAAAAGGCACAATGCCGCATTAAGTGGAAGAAGAGTGACACTTCTTAGAGTCTGTGCTTTGATACTTTCCTGTGAGACCAGTATTAGTTTCCGATAAAACACTGCATTTTCAATGTATTCCTTGGACCTTCATATTGTTGATGAAACACAGAAATCACAAAGCAGATAAATCCAAAGCACAATGCCGCCTTAAGTGCAAGAAGAGTGAGACTTCTTAGAGTCTGTGCTTTGATCCATTCCTGTGAGACCAGTATTAGTTTCCGATACTCCATTGCAGGGACAATGTATTCCATAGACCTTCATATTGACGATGAAACACAGAAATCGCATCGGAATTAAATACAAAAGGCACAATGCCTCCTTTTGTACAAGAAGAGTGAGACTTCTTAGAGTCTGTGTTTTGATCCTTTCCTGTGAGACCGGTATTAGTTTCTGATACACCACTGCAAGTTCAATGTATTCCTTGGACCTTCACATTGACGATGAAACACAGAAATCGCATCGGAATTAAATACAAAAGGCACAATGCAGCCTTAAGTGCAAGAAGAGTGAGACTTCTTTGAGTCTGTGCATTGATCCTTTCCTGTGAGACCAGTATTAGTTTCCGTTACTCCACTGCAGGTTCAATGTAATCCTTGGACCTTCACATTGACGATGAAACACAGAAATCGCATCGAAATTAAATACAAAAGGCACAATGCCGACTTAAGTATAAGAGTAGAGACTCTTCTTACAGTCGGTGTTTTGAGCATTCCCTGTAAGTCCAGTATTAGTTTCCGATACACCACTGCAGGGTCAATGTATTCCTTGGACCTCCACATTGACGATGAAACACAGAAATGGCATCGGAATTAAATACAAAGGGCACAATGCCTCCTTATGTACAAGAAGAGTGAGACTTCTTAGAGTCTGTGTTTTGATCCTTTCCTGTGAGACCGGTATTAGTTTCTGATACACCACTGCAGGTTCAATGTATTCGTTGGACCTTCACATTGACGATGAAACACAGAAATCGCATCGGAATTAAATACAAAAGCCACAATGCCGCCTTAAGTGCAAGAAGAGTGAGACTTCTTAGAGGCTGTGCTTTGATCCTTTCCTGTGAGACCAGTATTAGTTTCCGATACACCACTGCAGATTCAATGTATTCCTTGGACCTTCACATTGACGATAAAACACAGAAATCGCATCGGAATTAAATTCAAAAGGCACAATGCCGACTTAAGTATAAGAGTAGAGACTCTTCTTACAGTCGGTGTTTTGAGCATTCCCTGTAAGTCCAGTATTAGTTTCCGATACACCACTGCAGGGTCAATGTATTCCTTGGACCTCCACATTGACTTTGAAACACAGAAATGGCATCGGAATTAAATACAAAAGGCACAATGCCGCCATAAGTACAAGAAGAGTGAGACTTCTTAGAGTCTGTGCTTTGATCCTTTCCTATGAGACCAGTATTAGTTTCCGATACAACACTGCAGGTTCAATGTATTCCTTGGACCTTCACATTGACGATGTAACACAGAGATCGCATCGGAATTAAATACAAAAGGCACAATGCCTCCTTATGTACAACAAGAGTGAGACTTCTTAGAGTCTGTGCTTTGATCCTTCCTGTGAGACCGGTATTAGTTTCTGATACACCACTGCAGGTTCAATGTATTCCTTGGACCTTCACATTGACGATGAAACACAGATATCGCATCGGAATTAAATACAAAAGGCACAATGCAGCCTTAAGTGCAAGAAGAGTGTGACTTATTTGAGTCTGTGCATTGATCCTTTCCTGTGAGACCAGTATTAGTTTCCGTTACACCACTGCAGGTTCAATGTATTCCTTGGACCTTCACATTGACGATGAAACACAGAAATCGCATCGGAATTAAATACAAAAGGCACAATGCCGCCTTAAGTGCAACAAGAGTGAGACTTCTTAGAGTCTGTGCTTTGATCCTTTCCTGTGAGAACAGTATTAGTTTCCGATACACCACTGCAGGTTCAATGTATTCCTTGGACATTCAGATTGACGATTAAACACAGAAATCGCATCGGCATTAAATACAAAAGGCACAATGCCGCATTAAGTACAAGAATAGAGACTCTTCTTACAGTCGGTGATTTGAGCTTTCCCTGTGAGACCAGTTTTAGTTTCCGATTCACCACTGCAGGTTCAATGTATTCCTTGGACATACTCACTGACGATGAACTACTGAAATTAGATCGGAATTAAATACAAAAGGCACAATGCCCCCTTAAGTGCAAGAAGAGTGGGACTTCTTATAGTCTGTGCTTTGATCCTTTCCAGTGAACCAGAATTAGATTCCGATGCACCACTACAGGTTCAATGTATTCCTTGGACCTTCACATTGATGATGAAACACAGAAATTGCATCGCAATTAAATACAAAATTAACAATGCCGCCTTAAGTACAGGAATAGAGACTCTTCTTACAGTCGGTACTTTGAGGATTCCCTGTGAGACCAGTATTAGTTTCCGATACACCACTGCAGGTTCAATGTATTCCTTGGACATACACGTTGACGATGAAACACTGAAATTAGATCGGAATTAAATACAAAAGGCTCAATGCGACTTAAGTGCAAGAAGAGTCAGACTTCTTAGAGTCTGTGCTTTGATCCTTTCCTGTGAGACCTGTATTAGTTTCCGATACACCACTGCAGGTTCAATGTATACCTTGGACCTTCACATTGTCGATAAAACACAGAAATCGCATCGGAATTAAATACAAAAGGCACAATGCCGCCATAAGTACAAGAAGAGTGAGACTTCTTAGAGTCTGTGCTTTGATACTTCTTATAGTCGGTGTTTCGAGCATTCCCTGTGAGACCAGTATTAGTTTCTGACACACCACTGCAGGTTCGATGTATTCCTTGGACATACACATTGACGATGAAACACTGAAATTACATCGGAATTAAATACAAAATGCACAATGCCACCTTAAGTGCAAAAGGAGTGAGACTTCTTATAGTCTGTGCTTTGATCCGTTCCTATGAGACCAGTATTAGTTTCCGATACACTACTGCAGGTTCAATGTATTCCTTTTACATACACATTGACGATGAAACACTGAAATTACATCAGAATTAAATACAAACGGCACAATGCCGCCTTAAGTGCAAGAAGAGTGAGACTTCTTAGAGTCTGTGATTTGATCGTTTTCTATGAGACCAGTATTCGTTTCCGATACACCACTGCAGGTTCAATGTATTCCTTGGACCTTCGCATTAACGACGAAACACAGAAATCGCGTCGGAATTAAATACAACTGGCACAATGCCGCCTTAAGTACAAGAATAGAGACTCTTCTTACAGTCGGTGCTTTGATCCTTTCCTGTGAGACCAGTATTAGTTTCCGATACACCACTGCAGGTTCTATGTATTCCTTGGACATTCACATTGACGATGAAACACTGAAATTACATCGGAATTAAATACAAAAGGCACAATGCCGCCTTAAATGCAAGAAGAGTGAGACTTCTTAAAGTCTGTGCTTTGATCCTTTCCTATGAGACCAGTATTAGTTTCCGATACACCACTGCAGGTTCAATGTATTCCTTTTACATACACATTGACGATGAAACACTGAAATTACATCGGAATTAAATACAAAAGGCACAATGCCGCCTTAAGTGCAAGAAGAGTGAGACTTCTTAGAGTCTGTGATTTGATCCTTTCCTGTGAGACCAGTATTCGTTTCCGATACACCACGGCAGGTTCAATGTATTTCTTTTACATACACATTGACGATAAAACACTGAAATCGCGTCGGAATTAAATACAAAAGGCACAATGCCGCCTTAAGAACAAGAATAGAGACTCTTCTTACAGTCGGTGCTTAGATCCTTTCCTGTGAGACCAGTATTAGTTTGCGATACACCACTGCAGGTTCTATGTATTCCTTTTACATACACATTGACGATGAAACACTGAAATTACATCGGAATTAAATACAAAAGGCACAATGCCGCCTTAAGTGCAAGAAGAGTGAGACTTCTTAGAGTCTGTGTTTTGATCCTTTCCTGTGAGACCAGTATTCGTTTCCGATACACCAGGGCAGGTTCTATGTATTCCTTGGACATTCACATTGACGATGAAACACTGAAACTGCATCGGAATTTAATACTAAAGGCACACTGCCGCCTTAAATGCAAGAAGAGTGAGACTTCTTAGAGTCTGTACTTTGATCCTTTCCTATGAGACCAGTATTAGTTTCTGATACACCACTGCAGGTTCAATGTATTCCTTGGACTTTCACATTGACGATGAAACTCAGAAATGGCATCGGAATTAAATACCAAAGGCACAATGCCGCCTTAAGTGCAAGAAGAGTGGGACTTCTTAGAGTCTGTGATTTGATCCTTTCTTATGAGACCAGTATTCGTTTCCGATACACCACTGCAGGTTCAATGTATTCCTTGGAGCTTCACATTAACGACGAAACACAGAAATCGCGTCGGAATTAAATACAAAAGGCACAATGCCGCCATAAGTACAAGAATAGAGGCTCTTCCCACAGTCGGTGCTTTGATTCTTTCTTGTGAGACCAGTATTAGTTTCCGATACACCACTGCAGGATCTATGTATTCCTTGGATATTCACATTGACGATGAAACACTAAAATTACATCGGAATTAAATACAAAATGCACAATGCCACCTTAAGTGCAAAAGGAGTGAGACCACTTATAGTCTGTGCTTTGATCCTCTCCTATGAGACCAGTATTAGTTTCCGATACAACACTGCGGGTTCAATGTTTTCCTTTTACATACACATTGACGATGAAACACTGAAATTACATCGGAATTAAATACAAAAGGCACAAAGCCACGGTAAGTGCAAAAGGTGAGAGGCTTATTCCAGTCTGTGCTTTGATCCTTTCCTATGAGACCAGTATTAGTTTCGGATACACCACTGCAGGTTCACTGTATTCATTTTACAATCACATTGACGACGAAACACTGAAATTACATCGGAATTAAATACAAAAGGCACAATGCCGCCTTAAGTGCAAGAAGAGTGAGACTTCTTAGAGTCTGTGATTTGATTCTTTCCTGTGAGACCAGTATTCGTTTCCGATACACCACTGCAGGTTCAATGTATTCCTTGGACCTTCACATTAACGACGAAACACAGATATCGCGTCGGAATTAAAGACAACTGGCACAATGCCGCCTTAAGTACAAGAATAGAGACTCTTCTTACAGTCGGTGCTTTGATCCTTTCCTGTGAGACCAGTATTCGTTTCCGATACACCACTGCAGGTTCTGTGTATTCCTTGGACATTCACATTGACGATGAAACACTGAAATTACATCGGAATTAAATACAAAATGCACAAAGCCACCTTAAGTGCAAAAGGAGTGAGACTTCTTATAGTCTGTGCTCTGATCCGTTCCTATGAGACCAGTATTAGTTTCCGATACACCACTGCAGGTTCAATGTATTCCTTTTACATACACATTGACGATGAAACACTGAAATTACATCAGAATTAAATACAAAAGGCACAATGCCGCCTTAAGTGCAAGAAGAGTGAGACTTCTTAGAGTCTGTGATTTGATCCTTTTCTATGAGACCAGTATTAGTTTCCGATACACCACTGCAGGTTCAATGTATTCCTTTTACATACACATTGACGATGAAACACTGAAATTACATCGGAATTAAATACAAAAGGCACAATGCCACCTTAAGTGCAAGAAGAGTGAGACTTCTTAGAGGCTGTGATTTGATCCTTTCCTGTGAGACCAGTATTCGTTTCCGATACACCACGGCAGGTTCAATGTATTTCTTTTACATACACATTGACGATGAAACACTGAAATCGCGTCGGAATTAAATACAAAAGGCACAATGCCGCCTTAAGTACAAGAATAGAGACTCTTCTTACAGTCGGTGCTTAGATCCTTTCCTGTGAGACCAGTATTAGTTTGCGATACACCACTGCAGGTTCTATGTATTCCTTTTACATACACATTGACGATGAAACACTGAAATTACAACGGAATTAAATACAAAAGGCACAATGCCGCCTTAAGTGCAAGAAGAGTGAGACTTCTTAGAGTCTGTGTTTTGATACTTTTCTGTGAGACCAGTATTCGTTTCCGATACACCACGGCAGGTTCTATGTATTCCTTGGACATTCACATTGACGATGAAACATTGAAAGTGCATCGCAATTAAATACTAAAGGCAAAATGCCGTCTTAAGTGCAAGAACAGTGAGACTTCTTAGAGTCTGTGCTTTGATCCCTTCCTGAGCGACCAGTATTAGTTTCCGATACACCACTGCCGGTTCAATGTATTCCTTGGACCTTCACATTGAGGATGAAACACAGAAATCGCATCGTAATTAAATTCAAAAGGCACAATGCCGCCTTAAGTACATGAATAGAGACTCTTCTTACAGTCGGTGCATTGATCCTTTCCTGTGAGGCCAGTATTAGTTTCCGATACACCACTGCTGGTTCAATGCATTCCTTGGACTGTCACATTGACGATGACACTCTGAAATTACATCGGAATTAAATACAAAAGGCACAATGCCGCCTTAAATGCAAGAAGAGTGAGACTTCTTAGAGTCTGTACTTTGACCCTTTCCTATGAGACCCGATACACCACTGCAGGTTCAATGTATTCCTAGGACTTTCACAATGACGATGAAACTCAGAAATGGCATCGGAATTAAATACCAAAGGCACAATGCCGCCTTAAGTGCAAGAAGAGTGAGACTTCTTAGAGTCTGTGATTTGATCCTTCCTATGAGACCAGTATTCGTTTCCGATACACCACTGCAGGTTCAATGTATTCCTTGGACCTTCACATTAACGACGAAACACAGAAATCGCGTCGGAATTAAATACAAAAGGCACAATGCCGCCATAAGTACAAGAATAGAGGCTCTTCACACAGTCGGTGCTTTGATTCTTTCCAGTGAGACCAGTATTAGTTTCCGATACACCACTGCAGGATCTATGTATTCCTTGGATAATCACATTGACGATGAAACACTGAAATTACATCGGAATTAAATACAAAATGCACAATGCCACCTTAAGTCCAAAGGAGTGAGACCTCTTATAGTCTGTGCTTTGATCCTTTCCTATGAGACCAGTATTAGTTTCCGATACACCACTGCAGTTTCAATGTATTCCTTTTACATACACATTGACGATGAAACACTGATATTACATCGGAATTAAATACAAAAGGCACAATGCCACCTTAAGTAGAAAAGGAGTGAGACTTCTTAGAGTCTGTGCTTTGATCCTTTCCTATGAGACCAGTATTAGTTTCCGATACAACACTGTGGGTTCAATGTTTTCCTTTTACATACACATTGACGATGAAACACTGAAATTACATCGGAATTAAATACAAAAGGCACAATGCTACCTAAAGTGCAAAAGGAGTGAGACTTCTTGGAGTCTGTGCTTTGATCCTTTCCTATGAGACCAGTATTAGTTTCCGATACACCACTGCCGGTTCAATGTATCCCTTGGACCTTCACATTGAGGATGAAACACAGAAATCGCATCGTAATTAAATACAAAAGGCACAATGCTGCCTTAAGTACGAGAATAGAGACTCTTCTTACAGTCGGTGCATTGATCCTTTCCTGTGAGACCAGTATTAGTTTCCGATACACCACTGAAAGTTCAATGTATTCCTTTTACATACACATTGACGATGAACCACTGAAATAACATCAGAATTAAATACAAAAGGCACAATGCCGCCTTAAGTGCAAGAAGAGTGAGACTTCTTAGAGTCTGTGATTTGATCCTTTTCTATGAGACCAGTATTAGTTTCCGATACACCACTGCAGGTTCAATGTATTCCTTTGACATACACATTGACGATGAAACACTGAAATTACATCGGAATTAAATACAAAAGGCACAATGCCACCTTAAGTGCAAGAAGAGTGAGACTTCTTAGAGTCTGTGATTTGATCCTTTCCTGTGAGACCAGTATTCGTTTCCGATACACCACGGCAGGTTCAATGTATTTCTTTTACATACACATTGACGATGAAACACTGAAATCGCGTCGGAATTAAATACAAAAGGCACAATGCCGCCTTAAGTACAAGAATAGAGACTCTTCGTACAGTCGGTGCTTAGATCCTTTCCTGTGAGACCAGTATTAGTTTGCGATACACCACTGCAGGTTCTATGTATTCCTTTTACATACACATTGACGATGAAACACTGAAATTACATCAGAATTAAATACAAAAGGCACAATGCCGTCTTAAGTGCAATAACAGTGAGACTTCTTAGAGTCTGTGCTTTGATCCCTTCCTGAGCGACCAGTATTAGTTTCCGATACACCACTGCCGGTTCAATGTATTCCTTGGACCTTCACATTGAGGATGAAACACAGAAATCGCATCGTAATTAAATACAAAAGGCACAATGCCGCCTTAAGTACAAGAATAGAGACTCTTCTTACAGTCGGTGCATTGATCCTTTCCTGTGAGACCAGTATTAGTTTCCGATACACCACTGCTGGTTCAATGCATTCCTTGGACTGTCACATTGACGATGACACTCTGAAATTACATCGGAATTAAATACAAAAGGCACAATGCCGCCTTAAATGCAAGAAGAGTGAGACTTCTTAGAGTCTGTACTTTGATCCTTTCCTATGAGACCCGATACACCACTGCAGGTTCAATGTATTCCTTGTACTTTCACATTGACGATGAAACTCAGAAACGGCATCGGAATTAAATACCAAAGGCACAATGCCGCCTTAAGTGCAAGAAGAGTGAGACTTCTTAGAGTCTGTGATTTGATCCTTTCCTATGAGACCAGTAATCGTTTCCGATACACCACTGCAGGTTCAATGTATTCCTTGGACCTTCACATTAACGACGAAACACAGAAATCGCGTCGGAATTAAATACAAAAGGCACAATGCCGCCATAAGTACAAGAATAGAGGCTCTTCCTACAGTCGGTGCTTTGATTCTTTCCTGTGAGACCAGTATTAGTTTCCGATACACCACTGCAGGATCTATGTATTCCTTGGATATTCACATTGACGATGAAACACTGAAATTACATCGGAATTAAATACAAAATGCACAACGCCACCTTAAGTCCAAAGGAGTGAGACCTCTTATAGTCTGTGCTTTGATCCTTTCCTATGAGACCAGTATTAGTTTCCGATACACCACTGCAGGTTCAATGTATTCCTTTTACATACACATTGACGATGAAACACTGATATTACATCGGAATTAAATACAAAAGGCACAATGCCACCTTAAGTACAAAACGAGTGAGACTTCTTAGAGTCTGTGCTTTGATCCTTTCCCATGAGACCAGTATTAGTTTCCGGTACACCACTGCAGGTTCAATGTATTCCTTTTACATACACATTGACGATGAAACACTGAAATTACATCGGAATTAAATACAAAAGGCACAATGCCGCCTTAAGTGCATGAAGAGTGAGACTTCTTAGAGTCTGTGATTTGATCCTTCCCTGTGAGACCAGTATTCGTATCCGATACACCACTGCAGGTTCAATGTATTCCTTCTACATACACATTGACGATCAAACACTGAAATTACATCGGAATTAAATACAAAAGGCACAATGCCGCCTTAAATGCAAGATGAGTGAGACTTCTTAAAGTCTGTTCTTTGATCCTCTATTATGAGACCACTATTAGTTTCCGATACACCACTGCAGGTTCAATGTATTCCTTCTACATACACATTGACGATGAAACACTGAAATTACATCGGAATTAAATTCAAAAGGCACAATGCCGCCTTAAGTGCAAGAAGAGTAAGACTTCTTAGAGTCTGTGATTTGATCCTTGCCTGTGAGACCAGTATTCGATTCCGATACACCACTGCAGGTTCAGTGTATTCCTTGGACCTTCACATAAACGACGAATTACAGATATCGCGTCGGAATTAAATACAAAAGGCGCAATGCCGCCTTAAGTACAAGAATAGAGACTCTTCTTACAGTCGGTGCATTGATCCATTCCTGTGAGACCAGTATTAGTTTCCGATACACCACTGCAGGTTCTATATATTCTTTGGATATTCACATTGACGATGAAACACGGAAATTACATCGGAATTAAATACAAAATGCACAATGCCACCTTAAGTGCAAAAGGAGTGAGACTTCTTATAGTGTGTGCTTTGATCCGTTCCTATGAGACCAGTATTAGTTTCCGATACACCACTGCAGGTTCAATGTATTCCTTTTACAAACACATTGACGATGAATCACTGAAATTACATCAGAATTAAATACAAAAGGCACAATGCCGCCTTAAGTGCACGATGAGTGAGACTTCTTAGAGTCTGTGATTTGATCCTTTTCTATGAGCAGAGTATTCGTTTCCGATACACGACTGCAGGTTCATTGTATTCCTTGGACCTTCACATTAACGACGAAACACAGAAATCGCGTCGGAATTAAATACAACTGGCACAATGCCGCCTTAAGTACAAGAATTGAGACTCTTCTTACAGTCGGTGCTTTGATCCCTTCCTGTGAGACCAGTATTAGTTTCCGATACACCACTGCAGGTTCTATGTATTCCTTGGACATTCACATTGACGATGAAACACTGAAATTACATCGGAATTAAATACAAAAGGCACAATGCCGCCTTAAATGCAAGAAGAGTGAGACTTCTTAAAGTCTGTGCTTTGATCCTTTCCTATGAGACCAGTATTAGTTTCCGATACACCACTGCAGGTTCAATGTATTCCTTTTACATACACATTGACGATGAAACACTGAAATTACATCGGAATTAAATACAAAAGGCACAATGCCGCCTTAAGTGCAAGAAGAGTGAGTCTTCTTAGAGTCTGTGATTTGATCCTTTCCTGTGAGACCAGTATTCGTTTCCGATACACCACGGCAGGTTCAATGTATTTCTTTTACATACACATTGACGATGAAACACTGAAATCGCGTCGGAATTAAATACAACTGGCACAATGCCGCCTTAAGTACAAGAATAGAGACTCTTCTTACAGTCGGTGCTTAGATCCTTTCCTGTGAGACCAGTATTAGTCTGCGATACCCCACTGCAGGTTCTATGTATTCCTTTTACATACACATTGACGATGAGACACTGAAATTACATCGGAATTAAATACAAAAGGCACAATGCCGCCTTAAGTGCAAGAAGAGTGAGACTTCTTAGAGTCTGTGTTTTGATCCTTTCCTATGAGACCAGTATTCGTTTCCGATACACCACTGCAGGTTCTATGTATTCCTTGGACATTCACATTGACGATGAAACACTGAAAGTGCATCGGAATTAAATACTAAAGGCAAAATGCCGTCTTAAGTGCAAGAACAGTGAGACTTCTTAGAGTCTGTGCTTTGATCCCTTCCTGAGCGACCAGTATTAGTTTCCGATACACCACTGCAGGTTCAATGTATTCCTTGGACCTTCACATTGAGGATGAAACACAGAAATCGCATCGTAATTAAATACAAAAGGCACAATGCAGCCTTAAATACAAGAATAGAGACTCTTCTTACAGTCGGTGCATTGATCCTTTCCTGTGAGACCAGTATTAGTTTCCGATACACCACTGCTGGTTCAATGTATTCCTTGGACTGTCACATTGACGATGACACTCTGAAATTACATCGGAATTAAATACAAAAGGCACAATGCCGCCTAAAATGCAAGAAGAGTGAGACTTCTTAGAGTCTGTGATTTGATCCTTTCCTATGAGACCATTATTCGTTTCCGATACACCACTGCAGGTTCAATGTATTCCTTGGACCTTCACATTAACGACGAAACACAGAAATCGCGTCGGAATTAAATACAAAAGGCACAATGCCGCCATAAGTACAAGAATAGTGGCTCTTCCTACAGTCGGTGCTTTGATTCTTTCCTGTGAGACCAATATTAGTTTCCGATACACCACTGCAGGATCTATGTATTCCTTGGATATTCACATTGACGATGAAACACTGAAATTACATCGGAATTAAATACAAAATGCACAATGCCACCTTAAGTGCAAAAGGAGTGAGACCTCTTATAGTCTGTGCTTTGATCCTTTCCTATGAGACCAGTATTAGTTTCCGATACACCACTGCAGGTTCAATGTATTCCTTTTACATACACATTGACGATGAAACACTGATATTACATCGGAATTAAATACAAAAGGCACAATGCCACCTTAAGTAGAAAAGGAGTGAGACTTCCTAGAGTCTGTGCTTTGATCCTTTCCTATGAGACCAGTATTAGTTTCCGATACAACACTGCGGGTTCAATGTTTTCCTTTTACATACACATTGACGATGAAACACTGAAATAACATCGGAATTAAATACAAAAGGCACAATGCTACCTTAAGTGCAAAAGGTGTGAGACTTCTTGGAGTCTGTGCTTTGATCCTTTAATATGAGACCAGTATTAGTTTCCGAAACACCACTGCAGGTTCAATGTATTCCTTTTACATACACATTGACGATGAAACACTGAAATTACATCGGTATTAAATACAATAGGCACAATGCCGCCTTAAGTAGAAGAATAGAGACTCTTCTTACAGTCGGTGCTTTGATCCTTTCCTGTGAGACCAGTATTAGTTTCCGATACACCACTGCAGGTTCAATGTATTACTTTTACATACTCATTGACGATGAAACACTGAAATTACATCGGAATTAAATACAAAAAGCACAATGCCGCCTTAAGTGCAAGAATAGAGACTCTTCTTACAGTTGGTGCTTTGATCCTTTCCTGTGAGACCAGTATTAGTTTCCGATACACCACTGCCGGTTCTATGTATTCTTTGGACATTCACATTGACGATGAAACACTGAAATTACATCGGAATTAAATACAAAAGGCACAATGCCGCCTTAAGTACAAGAATGGAGACTCTTCTTACAGTCGGTGTTTTGATCCTTTCCTGTGAGACCAGTATTAGCTTCCGATACGCCACTGCAGGTTCAAAGTATTCCTTGGACATTCACATTGACGATGAAACACTGAAATTACAACGAAATTAAATACAAAAGGCAAAATGCCGCCTTAAGTGCAAGAATAGAGACTCTTCTTACAGTCGGTGTTTTGATCCTTTCCTGTGAGACCAGTATTAGCTTCCGATACGCCACTGCAGGTTCAATGTATTCCTTTTACATACACATTGACAATGAAACACTGAAATTACATCGGAATTAAATACAATAGGCACAATGCCGCCTTACGTTCAAGAAGAGTGGGATATCTTAGAGTCAGTGCTTTGATCCTTTCCTGTGAGACCAGTATTAGTTTCCGATACTCCACTGCAGGTTCAATGTATTCCTTGGACTTTCACATTGACGATGAAACTCAGAAATGGCATCGGAATTAAATACCAAAGGCACAATGCCGCCTTAAGTGCAAGAAGAGTGAGACTTCTTAGAGTCTGTGATTTGATCCTTTCCTATGAGACCAGTATTCGTTTCCGATACACCACTGCAGGTTCAATGTATTCCTTGGACCTTCACATTAACGACGAAACACAGAAATCGCGTCGGAATTAAATACAAAAGGCACAATGCCGCCATAAGTACAAGAATAGAGGATCTTCCAACAGTCGGTGCTTTGATTCTTTCCTGTGAGACCAGTATTAGTTTCCGATACACGACTGCAGGATCTATGTATTCCTTGGATATTCACATCGACGATGAAACACTGAAATTACATCGGAATTAAATACAAAATGCACAATGCCACCTTAAGTGCAAAAGGAGTGAGACCTCTTATAGTCTGTGCTTTGATCCTTTCCTATGAGACCAGTAATAGTTTCCGATACACCACTGCAGGTTCAATGTATTCCTTTTACATACACATTGACGATGAAACACTGATATTACATCGGAATTAAATACAAAAGGCACAATGCCACCTTAAGTAGAATAGGAGTGAGACTTCTTAGAGTCTGTGCTTTGATCATTTCCTATGAGACCAGTATTAGTTTCCGATACTACACTGCGGGTTCAATGTTTTCCTTTTACATACACATTGACGATGAAACACTGAAATTACATCGGAATTAAATACAAAAGGCACAATGCTACCTTAAGTGCAAAAGGTGTGAGACTTCTTGGAGTCTGTGCTTTGATCCTTTCCTATGAGACCAGTATTAGATTCCGAAACACCACTGCAGGTTCAATGTATTCCTTTTACATACACATTGACGATGAAACACTGAAATTACATCTGAATTAAATACAAAAGGCACAATGCCACCGTAAGTGCAAAAGGTGAGAGGCTTATTCCAGTTTGTGCTTTGATCCTTTCCTATGAGACCAGTATTAGTTTCCGATACACCACTGCAGGTTCATTGTATTCATTTTACAATCACATTGACGACGAAACACTGAAATTACATCGGAATTAAATACAAAAGGCACAATGCCGCCTTAAGTGCAAGAAGAGTGAGACTTCTTAGTGTCTGTGATTTGATCCTTTCCTGTGAGACCAGTATTCGTTTCCGATACACCACTGCAGGTTCAATGTATTCCTTGGACCTTTACATTAACGACTGAACACAGAAATCGCGTCTGAATTAAATACAAAAGGCACAATGCCGTCTTAAGTACAAGAATAGAGACTCTTCTTACAGTCTGTGCTTTGATCCTTTCCTGTGAATCCAGTATTAGTTTCCGATACACCACTGCAGGTTCTATGTATTCCTTGGATATTCACATTGACGATGAAACACTGAAATTACATCGGAATTAAATATAAAATGCACAATGCCACCTTAAGTGCAAAAGGAGTGAGACATCTTATAGTTTGTGCTTTGATCCTTTCCTATGAGACCAGTATTAGTTTCCGATACACCACTGCAGGTTCAGTGTATTCCTTTTACATACATATTGACGATGAAACACTGATATTACATCGGAATTAAATACAAAAGGCACAATGGCACCTTAAGTACAAGACGAGTGAGACTTCTTAGAGTCTGTGCTTTGATCCTTTCCCATGAGACCAGTATTAGTTTCCGATACACCACTGCAGGTTCAATGTATTCCTTTTACATACACATTGACGATGAAACACTGAAATTACATCAGAATTAAATACAAAAGGCACAATGCCGCCTTAAGTGCATGAAGAGTGAGACTTCTTAGAGTCTGTGATTTGATCCTTCCCTGTGAGACCAGATTTCGTTTCCGATACACCACTGCAGGTTCAATGTATTCCTTTACATACACATTGACGATCAAACACTGAAATTACATCGGAATTAAATACAAAAGGCACAATGCCGCCTTAAATGCAAGATGAGTGAGACTTCTTAAAGTCTGTTCTATGATCCTCTCCTATGAGACCAGTATTAGTTTCCGATACACCACTGCAGGTTCAATGTATTCCCTTTACATACACATTGACGATGAAACACTGAAATTACATCGGAATTCAATTCAAAAGGCACAATGCCGCCTTAAGTGCAAGAAGAGTGAGACTTCTTAGAGTCTGTGATTTGATCCTTGCCTGTGAGACCAGTATTCGATTCCGATACACCATTGCAGGTTCAGTGTATTCCTTGGACCTTCACATAAACGTCGAATTACAGATATTGCGTCGGAAATAATACATAAGGCGCAATGCCGCCTTAAGTACACGAATAGAGACTCTTCTTACAGTCGGTGCTTTGATCCTTTCCTGTGAGACCAGTATTAGTTTCCGATACACCACTGCAGGTTCTATGTATTCCTTGGATATTCACATTGACGATGAAACACTGAAATTACATCGGAATTAAATACAAAATGCACAATGCCACCTTAAGTGCAAAAGGAGTGAGACTTCTTATAGTCTGTGCTTTGGTCCGTTCCTATGAGACCAGTATTAGTTTCCGATACACCACTGCAGGTTCAATGTATTCCTTTTACATACACATTGACGATGAAACACTGAAATTACATCGGAATTAAATACAAAAGGCACAATGCCGCCTTAAGTGCAAGAAGAGTGAGACTTCTTAGAGTCTGTGATTTGATCCTTTCCTATGAGACAAGTATTCGTTTCCGATACACCACTGCAGGTTCAATGTATTCCTTGGACCTTCACATTAACGACGAAACACAGAAATCGCGTCGGAATTAAATACAACTGGCACAATGCCGCCTTAAGTACAAGAATAGAGACTCTTCTTACAGTCGGTGCTTTGATCCTTTCCTGTGAGACCAGTACTAGTTTCCGATACACCACTGCAGGTTCAATGTATTCCTTTTACATACTCATTGACGATGAAACACTGAAATTACATCGGAATTAAATACAAAAGGCACAATGCCGCCTTAAGTGCAAGAATAGAGACTCTTCTTACAGTCGGTGCTTTGATCCTATCCTGTGAGACCAGTATTAGTTTCCGATACACCACTGCAGGTTCTATGTATTCTTTGGACATTCACATTGACGATGAAACACTGAAATTACATCGGAATTAAATACAAAAGGCACAATGCCGCCTTAAGTGGAAGAAGAGTGAGACTTCTTAGAGTCTGTGTTTTCATCCATTCCTGTCAGACCAGTATTAGTTACCGATACACCATGGCAGTTTCAATGTATTTCTTATACATACACATTGACGATGAAACACTGTAAGTGCATCGGAATTAAATACTAAAGGCAAAATGCCGTCTTAAGTGCAAGAAGAGTAAGACTTCTTAGAGTCTGAGCTTTGATCCCTTCCTGAGAGACCAGTATTAGTTTCCGATACACCACTGCAGGTTCAATGTATTCCTTGGACCTTCACATTGACGATGAAACACAGAAATCGCGTCGGAATTAAATACAAAAGGCACAATGCCGCCTTAGGTACAATAATAGAGACTCTTCTTACAGTCGGTGCTTTGATCCTTTCCTGTGAGACCAGTATTAGCCTCCGATACGCCACTGCAGGTTCAATGTATTCCTTGGACATTCACATTGACGATGAAACACTGAAATTACAACGGAATTAAATACAAAAGGCAAAATGCCGCCTTAAATGCAAGAAGAGTGAGACTTCTTAGAGTCTGTGCTTTGATTCTTTCCTATGAGATCAGTATTAGTTTCCGATACACCACTGCAGGTTCAATGTATTCCTTTTACATATACATTGACGATGAAACACTGAAATTACATCGGAATTAAATACAAAAGGCACAATGCCGCCTTAAGTACTAGAATATAGACTCTTCTTATAGTCGGTGCTTTGATCCATTCCTGTGAGACCAGTATTAGTTTCCGATACACCACTGCAAATTCAATGTATTCCTTGGACATTCACATTGACGACGAAACACTGAAATTACATCGGAATTAAATACAAAAGGCACAACGCCGCCTTAAGTGCAAGAAGAGTGAGACTTCTTAGAGTCTGTGCTTTTATCCTTTCCTATGAGCCCAGTATTAGTTTCCGATACACCACTGCAGGTTCAATGTATTCCTTTTACATACACATTGATGATGAAACACTGAAATTACATCGGAATTAAATACAAAAGGCACAATGCCACCTTAAGTGCAAAAGGAGTGAGACTTCTTAGAGTCTGTGCTTTGATCCTTTCCTATGAGACCAGTTTTAGTTTCCGATACACCACTGCTGGTTCAAGGTATTCCTTTTACTTACACATTGACGATGAAACACTGAAATTACATCGGAATTAAATACAAGAGGCACAATGCCGCCTTAAGTGCAAGTAGAGTGAGACTTCTTAGAGTCTGTGCTTTGATCCTTTCCTGTGAGACCAGTTATAGTTTCCGATACACCACTGCAGGTTCAATGTATTCCTTTTACATACACATTGACGATGAAGCACTGAAATTACATCGGAATTAAGTTCAAAAGGCACAATGCCACCTTAAGTGCAAAAGGAGTGACACTTCTTAGAGTCTGTACTTTGATCCTTTCCTATGAGACCAGTATTGGTTTCCGATACACCACTGCTGGTTCAAGGTATTCCTTTTACTTACACATCGACGATGAAACACTTAAATTACATCGGAATTAAGTACAAAAGGCACAATGCCGCCTTAAGTGCAAGAAGTGTGAGACTTCTTAGAGTCAGTGATTTGATCCATTCCTGAGAGACCAGTATTCGTTACCGATACACCACTGCAGGTTCAATGTATTTCTTTTACATACACATTGACGATGAATCACTGAAATTACATCGGAATTAAATACAAAAGGCACTATGCCGCCTTAAATGCAAGAAGAGTGAGACTTCTTAAAGTCTGTGCTTTGATCCGCTCCTATGAGACCAGTATTAGTTTCCGATACACCACTGCAGGTTCAATGTATTCCTTTTACATACACATTGATGATGAAACACTGAAATTACATCGGAATTAAATACAAAAAGCACAATGCCGCCTTAAGTGCAAGAAGAGTGAGACTTCTTAGAGTCTGTGATTTGATCCTTGCCTGTGAGACCTGTATTCGTTTCCGATACACCACTGCAGGTTCAATGTATTCCTTGGACCTTCACATAAACGACGAAACACAGAAATCGCGTCGGAATTAAATATAAAAGGCACAATGCCGCCTTAAGTACAAGAATAGAGACTCTTCTTACAGTCGGTGCTTTGATCCTTTCCTGTGAGACCAATATTAGTTTCCGATACACCACTGCAGGTTCTATGTATTCCTTGGATATTCACATTGACGATGAAACACTGAAATTACATTGGAATTAAATACAAAATGCACAATGCCACATTAAGTGCAAAAGGAGTGAGACTTCTTATAGTCTGTGCTTTGATCCGTTCCTATGAGACCAGTATTAGTTTCCGATACACCACTGCAGGTTCTATGTATTCCTTGGATATTCAGATTGACGATGAAACACTGAAATTACATCGGAATTAAATACAAAATGCACAATGCCACCTTAAGTGCAAAAGGAGTGAGACTTCTTAAAGTCTGTGCTTTGATCCGCTCCTATGAGATCAGTATTAGTTTCCGATACACCACTGCAGGTTCAATGTATTCCTTTTACATACACATTGACGATGAAACACTGAAATCACATCGGAATTAAATACAAAAGGCAAAATGCCGCCTTAAGTGCAAGAAGAGTGAGACTTCCTAGAGTCTGTGATTTGATCCTTTCCTATGTGACCAGTTTTCGTTTCCAATACACAACCTCAGGTTCAATGTATTCCTTGGACCTTCACATTAACGACGAAACACAGAAATCGCGTCGGAATGAAATACAAATGGCACAATGCCGCCTTAAGTACAAGAATAGAGACTCTTCTTACAGTCTGTGCTTCGATCCTTTCCTGTGAGGCCAGTATTCGTTTCCGATACACCACTGCAGGTTCTATGTATTCCTTGGACATTCACATTGACGATGAGACACTGAAATTTCATCGGAATTAAATATAAAAGGCACAATGCCGCCGTAAATGCAAGAAGAGTGATACTTCTTAAAGTCTGTGCTTTGATCCTTTCCTATGAGACCAGTATTAGTTTCCGATACACCACTGCAGGTTCAATGTATTCCTTTTAGATACACATTGACGATGAAACACTGAAATTACATCGGAATTAAATACGAAAGGCACAATGCCGCCTTAAGTGCAAGAAGAGTGAGACTTCTTAGAGTCTGTGATTTGATCCTTTCCTCTGAGACCATTATTCATTTCCGATACACCACTGCCGGTTCAATGTATTCCTTGAACCTTCACATTAACGACGAAACACAGAAATCGCGTCGGAATTAAATACAAAAGGCACAATGCCGCCTTGAGTACAAGAATAGAGACTCTTCTTACAGTCGGTACTTTGATCCTTTCCTGTGAGACCAGTATTAGTTTCCGATACACCACTGCAGGTTCTATGTATTCCTTGGATATTCAGATTGACGATGAAACACTGAAATTACATCGGAATTAAATACAAAATGCACAATGCCACCTTAAGTGCAAAAGGAGTGAGACTTCTTATAGTCTGTGCTTTGATCCTTCCCTATGAGACCAGTATTAGTTTCCGATAGAATACTGCAGGTTCAATGTATTACTTTTACATACACATTGATGATGAAACACTGAAATTACATCGGAATTAAATACAAAAGGCACAATGCCACCTTAAGTGCAAAAGGAGTGAGACTTCTTAGAGTCTGTGCTTTGATCCTTTCCTATGAGACCAGTTTTAGTTTCCGATACACCACTGCTGGTTCAAGGTATTCATTTTACTTACACATTGACGATGAAACACTGAAATTACATCGGAATTAAATACAAGAGGCACAATGCCGCCTTAAGTGCAAGTAGAGTGAGACTTCTTAGAGTCTGTGCTTAGATCCTTTCCTGTGAGACCAGTTATAGTTTCCGATACACCACTGCAGGTTCAATGTATTCCTTTTACATACACATTGACGATGAAGCACTGAAATTACATCGGAATTAAGTACAAAAGGCACAATGCCTCTTAAGTGCAAAAGGAGTGACACTTCTTAGAGTCTGTACTTTGATCCTTTCCTATGAGACCAGTATTGGTTTCCGATACACCACTGCTGGTTCAAGGTATTCCTTTTACTTACACATTGACGATGAAACACTTAAATTACATCGGAATTAAGTACAAAAGGCACAATGCCGCCTTAAGTGCAAGAAGTGTGAGACTTCTTAGAGTCAGTGATTTGATCCTTTCCTGAGAGACCAGTATTCGTTACCGATACACCACTGCAGGTTCAATGTATTTCTTTTACATACACATTGACTATGAATCACTGAAATTACATCGGAATTAAATACAAAAGGCACAATGCCGCCTTAAATGCAAGAAGAGTGAGACTTCTTAAAGTCTGTGCTTTGATCCGCTCCTATGAGACCAGTATTAGTTTCCGATACACCACTGCAGGTTCAATGTATTCCTTTTACATACACATTGATGATGAAACACTGAAATTACATCGGAATTAAATACAAAAAGCACAATGTCGCCTTAAGTGCAAGAAGAGTGAGACATTTTAGAGTCTGTGATTTGATCCTTGCCTGTGAGACCAGTATTCGTTTCCGATACACCACTGCAGGTTCAATGTATTCCTTGCACCTTCACATAAACGGCGAAACACAGAAATCGCGTCGGAATTAAATATAAAAGACACAATGCCGCCTTAAGTACAAGAATAGAGACTCTTCTTACAGTCAGTGCTTTGATCCTTTCCTGTGAGACCAATATTAGTTTCCGATACACCACTGCAGGTTCTATGTATTCCTTGGATATTCACATTGACGATGAAACACTGAAATTACATTGGAATTAAATACAAAATGCACAATGCCACATTAAGTGCAAAAGGAGTGAGACTTCTTATAGTCTGTGCTTTGATCCGTTCATATGAGACCAGTATTAGTTTCCGATACACCACTGCAGGTTCAATGTATTCCTTTTACATACACATTGACGATGAAACACTGAAATCACATCGGAATTAAATACAAAAGGCAAAATGCCGCCTTAAGTGCAAGAAGAGTGAGACTTCTTAGAGTCTGTGATTTGATCCTTTCCTATGTGACCAGTATTCGTTTCCAATACACAACCTCAGGTTCAATGTATTCCTTGGACCTTCACATTAACGACGAAACACAGAAATCGCGTCGGAATTAAATACAAATGGCACAATGCCGCCTTAAGTACAAGAATAGAGACTCTTCTTACAGTCTGTGCTTCGATCCTTTCCTGTGAGACCAGTATTAGTTTCCGATACACCACTGCATGTTCTATGTATTCCTTGGACAATCACATTGACGATGAAACACTGAAATTTCATCGGAATTAAATATAAATGGCACAATGCCGCCGTAAATGCAAGAAGAGTGATACTTCTTAAAGTCTGTGCTTTGATCCTTTCCTATGAGACCAGTATTAGTTTTCGATACACCACTGCAGGTTCAATGTATTCCTTTTAGATACACATTGACGATGAAACACTGAAATTACATCGGAATTAAATACGAAAGGCACAATGCCGCCTTAAGTGCAAGATGAGTGAGACTTCTTAGAGTCTGTGATTTGATCCTTTCCTCTGAGACCATTATTCATTTCCGATACACCACTGCCGGTTCAATGTATTCCTTGAACCTTCACATTAACGACGAAACACAGAAATCGCGTCGGAATTAAATACAAAAGGCACAATGCCGCCTTGAGTACAAGAATAGAGACTCTTCTTACAGTCGGTACTTTGATCCTTTCCTGTGAGACCAGTATTAGTTTCCGATACACCACTGCAGGTTCTATGTATTCCTTGGATATTCAGATTGACGATGAAACACTGAAATTACATCGGAATTAAATACAAAATGCACAATGCCACCTTAAGTGCAAAAGGAGTGAGACTTCTTATAGTCTGTGCTTTGATCCTTCCCTATGAGACCAGTATTAGTTTCCGATAGAATACTGCAGGTTCAATGTATTACTTTTACATACACATTGATGATGAAACACTGAAATTACATCGGAATTAAATACAAAAGGCACAATGCCACCTTAAGTGCAAAAGGAGTGAGACTTCTTAGAGTCTGTGCTTTGATCCTTTCCTATGAGACCAGTTTTAGTTTCCGATACACCACTGCTGGTTCAAGGTATTCATTTTACTTACACATTGACGATGAAACACTGAAATTACATCGGAATTAAATACAAGAGGCACAATGCCGCCTTAAGTGCAAGTAGAGTGAGACTTCTTAGAGTCTGTGCTTAGATCCTTTCCTGTGAGACCAGTTATAGTTTCCGATACACCACTGCAGGTTCAATGTATTCCTTTTACATACACATTGACGATGAAGCACTGAAATTACATCGGAATTAAGTACAAAAGGCACAATGCCCCTTAAGTGCAAAAGGAGTGACACTTCTTAGAGTCTGTACTTTGATCCTTTCCTATGAGACCAGTATTGGTTTCCGATACACCACTGCTGGTTCAAGGTATTCCTTTTACTTACACATTGACGATGAAACACTTAAATTACATCGGAATTAAGTACAAAAGGCACAATGCCGCCTTAAGTGCAAGAAGTGTGAGACTTCTTAGAGTCAGTGATTTGATCCTTTCCTGAGAGACCAGTATTCGTTACCGATACACCACTGCAGGTTCAATGTATTTCTTTTACATACACATTGACTATGAATCACTGAAATTACATCGGAATTAAATACAAAAGGCACAATGCCGCCTTAAATGCAAGAAGAGTGAGACTTCTTAAAGTCTGTGCTTTGATCCGCTCCTATGAGACCAGTATTAGTTTCCGATACACCACTGCAGGTTCAATGTATTCCTTTTACATACACATTGATGATGAAACACTGAAATTACATCGGAATTAAATACAAAAAGCACAATGCCGCCTTAAGTGCAAGAAGAGTGAGACTTTTTAGAGTCTGTGATTTGATCCTTGCCTGTGAGACCAGTATTCGTTTCCGATACACCACTGCAGGTTCAATGTATTCCTTGCACCTTCACATAAACGACGAAACACAGAAATCGCGTCGGAATTAAATATAAAAGACACAATGCCGCCTTAAGTACAAGAATAGAGACTCTTCTTACAGTCAGTGCTTTGATCCTTTCCTGTGAGACCAATATTAGTTTCCGATACACCACTGCAGGTTCTATGTATTCCTTGGATATTCACATTGACGATGAAACACTGAAATTACATTGGAATTAAATACAAAATGCACAATGCCACATTAAGTGCAAAAGGAGTGAGACTTCTTATAGTCTGTGCTTTGATCCGTTCATATGAGACCAGTATTAGTTTCCGATACACCACTGCAGGTTCAATGTATTCCTTTTACATACACATTGACGATGAAACACTGAAATCACATCGGAATTAAATACAAAAGGCAAAATGCCGCCTTAAGTGCAAGAAGAGTGAGACTTCTTAGAGTCTGTGATTTGATCCATTCCTATGTGACCAGTATTCGTTTCCAATACACAACCTCAGGTTCAATGTATTCCTTGGACCTTCACATTAACGACGAAACACAGAAATCGCGTCGGAATTAAATACAAATGGCACAATGCCGCCTTAAGTACAAGAATAGAGACTCTTCTTACAGTCTGTGCTTCGATCCTTTCCTGCGAGACCAGTATTAGTTTCCGATACACCACTGCATGTTCTATGTATTCCTTGGATATTCAGATTGACGATGAAACACTGAAATTACATCGGAATTAAATACAAAATGCACAATGCCACCTTAAGTGCAAAAGGAGTGAGACTTCTTATAGTCTGTGCTTTGATCCTTCCCTATGAGACCAGCATTAGTTTCCGATACACCACTGCAGGTTCAATGTATTCCTTTTACATACACATTGACGATGAAACACTGATATTACGTCGGAATTAAATACAAAAGGCACAATGCCACCTTAAGTACAAAAGGAGTGAGACTTCTTAGAGTCTGTACTTTGATCCTTTCCTATGAGACCAGTATTAGTTTCCGATAGAATACTGCAGGTTCAATGTATTCCTTTAACATACACATTGACGATGAAACACTGAAATTACATCGGAATTAAATACAAAAGGCAAAATTCCGCCTTAAATGCAAGAAGAGTGAGATTTCTTAGAGTCTGTGCTTTGATTCTTTCCTATGAGATCAGTATTAGTTTCCGATACACAACTGCAGGTTCAATGTATTCCATTTACATATACATTGACGATGAAACACTGAAATTACATCGGAATTAAATACAAAAGGCACAATGCCGCCTTAAGTGCAAGAAGAGTGAGACTTCTTAGAGTCTGTGCGTTGATCCTTTCCTGTGAGACCAGTATTATTTTCCGATACACCACTGAAGGTTCAATGTATTCCTTGGACCTTCACATTGACGACAAAACACAGAAATCGCATCGGAATTAAATACAAAAGGCACAATGCCGCCTTAAGTACTAGAATATAGACTCTTCTTACAGTCGGTGCTTTGATCCTTTCCTGTGAGACCAGTATTAGTTTCCGATACACCACTGCAAATTCAATGTATTCCTTGGACATTCACATTGACGATGAAACACTGGAATTACATCGGAATTAAATAGAAAAGGCACAATGCCGACTTAAATGCAAAAAGAGTGAGACTTCTTAGAGTCTGTGATTTCATCCTTTCCTATGACACCAGTATTAGTTTCCGATACACCACTGCAGGTTCAATGTATTCTTTTTACATACACATTGACGATGAAACACTGAATTTGCATCGGAGTTAAATACAAAAGGCACAATGCCACCTTAAGTGCAAAAGGAGTGAGACTTCTTAGAGTCTATGCTTTGATCCTTTCCTATGAGACCAGTATTAGTTTCCGATACACCACTGCTGGTTCAAGGTACTTCTTTTACTTACACATTGACGATGAAACACTGAAATTACATCGGAATTAAATACAAAAGGCACAATGCCGCCTTAAGTGCAAGTAGAGTGAGACTTCTTAGAGTCTGTGCTTTGATCCTCTCCTGTGAGACCAGTTATAGTTTCCGATACACCACTGCGGGTTCAATGTATTCCTTGGACCTTAGCATTAACGATGGACCACAGTAATCGCGTCGGAATTAAATACAAAAGACACAACGCCACCTTAGGTACAAGAATAGAGACTCTTCTTACAGTCGGTGCTTTGATTCTTTCCTGTGAGACCAGTATTAGTTTGCGATACACCACTGCAAGTTCAATGTATTCCTTTTACAGACACATTGACGATGAAACACTGAAATTACATCGGAATTAAATACAAATGGCACAATGCCACCGTAAGTGCAAAAGGTGAGAGACTTCATCCAGTCTGTGCTTTGATCCATTCCAATGAGACCAGTATTAGTTGCCGATACATCACTGCAGGTTCAATGTATTCCTTTTACATACACATTGACGATGAAACACTGTAATTACATCGGAATTAAGTACAAATGGCACAATGCCACCATTAGTGCAAAAGGAGTGAGACTTCTTAGAGTCTGTACTTTGATCCTTTCCTATGAGACCAGTATTGGTTTCCGATACACCACTGCAGGTTCAATGTATTTCTTTTACATACACATTGACGATGAAACACTTAAATTACATCGGAATTAAGTACAAAAGGCACAATGCCGCCTTAAGTGCAAGAAGAGTGAGATTTCTTAGAGTCTGTGATTTGATCCTTTCCAGAGAGACCAGTATTAGTTTCCGATACACCACTGCATGTTCTATGTATTCCTTGGACATTCACATTGACGATGAAACACTGAAATTTCATCGGAATTAAATATAAAAGGCACAATGCCGCCGTAAATACAAGAAGAGTGATACTTCTTTAAGTCTGTGCTTTGATCCTTTCCTATGAGACCAGTATTAGTTTCCGATACACCACTGCAGGTACAATGTATTTCTTTCAGATACACTTTGACGATGAAACACTGAAATTACATCGGAATTAAATACGAAAGGCACAATGCCGCCTTAAGTGCAAGAAGAGTGAGACTTCTTAGAGTCTGTGATTTGATCCTTTCCTCTGAGACCATTATTCATTTCCGATACACCACTGCAGGTTCAATGTATTCCTTGAACCTTCACATTAACGACGAAACACAGAAATCGCGTCGGAATTAAATACAAAAGGCACAATGCCGCCTTGAGTACAAGAATAGAGACTCTTCTTACAGTCGGTACTTTGATCCTTTCCTGTGAGACCAGTATTAGTTTCCGATACACCACTGCAGGTTCTATGTATTCCTTGGATATTCAGATTGACGATGAAACACTGAAATTACATCGGAATTAAATACAAAATGCACAATGCCACCTTAAGTGCAAAAGGAGTGAGACTTCTTATAGTCTGTGCTTTGATCCTTCCCTATGAGACCAGCATTAGTTTCCGATACACCACTGCAGGTTCAATGTATTCCTTTTACATACACATTGACGATGAAACACTGATATTACGTCGGAATTAAATACAAAAGGCACAATGCCACCTTAAGTACAAAAGGAGTGAGACTTCTTAGAGTCTGTACTTTGATCCTTTCCTATGAGACCAGTATTAGTTTCCGATAGAATACTGCAGGTTCAATGTATTCCTTTAACATACACATTGACGATGAAACACTGAAATTACATCGGAATTAAATACAAAAGGCAAAATTCCGCCTTAAATGCAAGAAGAGTGAGACTTCTTAGAGTCTGTGCTTTGATTCTTTCCTATGAGATCAGTATTAGTTTCCGATACACAACTGCAGGTTCAATGTATTCCATTTACATATACATTGACGATGAAACACTGAAATTACATCGGAATTAAATACAAAAGGCACAATGCCGCCTTAAGTGCAAGAAGAGTGAGACTTCTTAGAGTCTGTGCGTTGATCCTTTCCTGTGAGACCAGTATTATTTTCCGATACACCACTGAAGGTTCAATGTATTCCTTGGACCTTCACATTGACGACAAAACACGGAAATCGCATCGGAATTAAATACAAAAGGCACAATGCCGCCTTAAGTACTAGAATATAGACTCTTCTTACAGTCGGTGCTTTGATCCTTTCCTGTGAGACCAGTATTAGTTTCCGATACACCACTGCAAATTCAATGTATTCCTTGGACATTCACATTGACGATGAAACACTGGAATTACATCGGAATTAAATAGAAAAGGCACAATGCCGACTTAAATGCAAAAAGAGTGAGACTTCTTAGAGTCTGTGTTTCATCCTTTCCTATGACACCAGTATTAGTTTCCGATACACCACTGCAGGTTCAATGTATTCTTTTTACATACACATTGACGATGAAACACTGAAATTGCATCGGAGTTAAATACAAAAGGCACAATGCCACCTTAAGTGCAAAAGGAGTGAGACTTCTTAGAGTCTATGCTTTGATCCTTTCCTATGAGACCAGTATTATTTTCCGATACACCACTGCTGGTTCAAGGTATTCCTTTTACTTACACATTCACGATGAAACACTGAAATTACATCGGAATTAAATACAAAAGGCACAATGCCGCCTTAAGTGCAAGTAGAGTGAGACTTCTTAGAGTCTGTGCTTTGATCCTCTCCTGTGAGACCAGTTATAGTTTCCGATACACCACTGCGGGTTCAATGTATTCCTTGGACCTTAGCATTAACGATGAACCACAGTAATCGCGTCGGAATTAAATACAAAAGACACAACGCCACCTTAGGTACAAGAATAGAGACTCTTCTTACAGTCGGTGCTTTGATTCTTTCCTGTGAGACCAGTATTAGTTTGCGATACACCACTGCAAGTTCAATGTATTCCTTTTACAGACACATTGACGATGAAACACTGAAATTACATCGGCATTAAATACAAATGGCACAATGCCACCGTAAGTGCAAAAGGTCAGAGACTTCATCCAGTCTGTGCTTTGATCCATTCCAATGAGACCAGTATTAGTTGCCGATACATCACTGCAGGTTCAATGTATTCCTTTTACATACACATTGACGATGAAACACTGAAATTACATCGGAATTAAGTACAAAAGGCACAATGCCACCATAAGTGCAAAAGGAGTGAGACTTCTTAGAGTCTGTACTTTGATCCTTTCCTATGAGACCAGTATTGGTTTCCGATACACCACTGCAGGTTCAATGTATTTCTTTTACATACACATTGACGATGAAACACTTAAATTACATCGGAATTAAGTACAAAAGGCACAATGCCGCCTTAAGTGCAAGATGAGTGAGATTTCTTAGAGTCTGTGATTTGATCCTTTCCAGAGAGACCAGTATTAGTTTCCGATACATCACTGCAGGTTCAATGTATTCCTTGGAGCTTCACATTAACGATGAAACACAGAAATCGCATCGGAATTAAATACAAAAGGCACAACGCCGCCTTAAGTAGAAGAATTGAGACTCTTCTTACAGTCGGTGATTTGATCCTTTCCTTTGAGACCAGTATTAGTTACCGATACACCAGTGCTGGTTCTATGTATTCCTTGGAAATTCACATTGACGATGAAGCACTGAAATTACATCGGAATTAAATACAAAAGGCACAATGCCGCCTTAAGTGCAAGAAGATCGAGACTTCTTAGAGTCTGTGCTTTGACCTTTTCCTGTGAGACCAGTGTTAGTTTCCGATACTCCACTGCAGTTTCTATGTATTCCTTGGACCTACACATCGGCGATGAAACACAGAAATCGCATCGGAATTAAATACAAAAGGCACAATGCCGCCTTAAGTACAAGAGTAAAGACTCTTCTTACAGTCGGTGCTCTTGAGCATTCCCTGAGAGACCAGTATTAGTTTCCGATACACCACTGCAGGTTGAAGGTATTCCTTGGACCTTCACATTGACGATGAAACACAGAAATCGCATCGGAATTAAATACAAAAGGCACAACGCCGCCTTAAGTACAAGAATTGAGGCATTTCTTACAGTTGGTGCTTTGATCCTTTCCTGTGAGACCAGTATTAGTTCCCTATACACCACTGCTGGGTCTATCTATTCCTTGGTCATTCACATTGACGATGAAACACTGAAATTACATCGGAATTAAATTCAAAAGGCACAATGCCGCCTTAAATGCAAGAAGAGTGAGACTTCGTAGAGTCTGTGCTTTGATCCTTTCCTATGAGACCAGTATTAGTTTCCAATACACCACTGCAGGTTCAATGTATTCCTTGGACCTTCACATTGACGATGAAACACAGGAATCGCATCGGAAATATATACAAAAGGTACGACGCCGCCTTAAGTACAAGAATTGAGACTCTTCTTAAAGTCGGTGCTTTGATCCTTTCCTGTGAGACCAGTATTAGTTTCCGATACACCACTGCTGGTTCTATGTATTCCTTGCACCATCACATTGACGATGAAACACAGAAATCGCTTCGGAATTTAATACAAAAGGCACAACGCCGCCTTAAGTGCAAGAAGAGTGAGACACCTTAGAGTCAGTGCTTTGATCCTTTCCTGTGCGACCAGACTTAGTTTCCGATACACCACTGCAGGTTCCATGTATTCCTTGGACCTTCACATTGACGATGAAACACAGAAAACGCATTGGGATTAAATACAAAGGGCACAATGCCGCCTTAAATACAAGAATAGAGACTCTTCTTACAGTCGGTGCTCTTATCCTTTCCTGTGAGTCCAGTATTAGATTCCGATACAGCACTGCTGATTCTATGTATTCACTGGACATTCACATTGACGATGAAACACTGTAATTACATCGGAAATAAATACAAAAGGCACGATGCCACCTTATGTGCAAGAAGAGTAAGACTTCTTGGAGTCTGTGCTTTGATCCTTTCCTGTGAGACCAGTGTTAGTTTCCGATACTCCACTGCAGGGTCAATGCATTCCTTGGACCTTCATATTGACGATGAAACACAGAAATCGCTTCGGAATTAAATACAAAAGGAACAATGCAGCCTTAAGTTCAAGAATAAAGACTCTTCTTACAGTCGGTGCTTTGATCCTTTCCTGTGAGACCAGTATTAGTTTCCGATACACCACTGCTGGTTCTATGTATTCCTTGCACCATCACATTGACGATGAAACACAGAAATCGCATCGGAATTTAATACAAAAGGCACAACGCCGCCTTAAGTACAAGAATTGCCACTCTTCTTACAGTCGGTGCTTTGATCCTTTCCTGTGAGACCAGTATTAGTTTCCGATACACCACTGCAGGTTCAATGTATTCCTTGGACCTTCACATTGACGATGAAACACAGAAATCGCATCGGAATTAAATACAAAAGGCACAATGCCGCATTAAATGCAAGAAGAGTGAGACTTCGTAGAGTCTGTGCTTTGATCCTTTCCTATGAGACCAGTATTAGGTTCCGATACACCACTGCAGGTTCAATGTATTCCTTTACATACACATTGACGATGAAACACTGAAATTACATCGGAATTAAATACAAAAAGCATAATGCCGCTTTAAGTGCAAGAAGAGTGAGACTTCTTAGAGTCAGTGTTTTGATCCTTTCCTGTGCGACCAGACTTAGTTTCCGATACACCACTGCAGGTTCAATGTATTCCTTTGACCTTCTCATTGACGATGAAACACAGAAATCGCATCGGAATTAAATACAAAAGGCACATCCCCGCCTTAAGTACAAGAATTGAGACTCTTCTTACAGTCGGTGCTTTGATCCTTTCCTGTGAGACCAGTATCCGTTTCCGATACACCACTGGTAGTTCAATGTATTCCTTGGACATTCACAATGACGATGAAAAACTGAAATTACATCGGAATTAAATACAAAAGGCAGAATGCCGCCTTAAGTGCAAGGAGAGGGAGACTTCTTAGAATCTGTGCTTTGATCCTTTCCTGTGAGACCAGTGTTAGTTTCCGATACTCCACTGCAGGTTCAATGTATTCCTTTTACATACACATTGACGATGAAACACTGAAAGTGCATCGGAATTAAATACTAAAGGCAAAATGCCGTCTTAAGTGCAAGAAGAGTGAGACTTCTTAGAGTCTGTGCTTTGATCCCTTCCTGAGAGACCAGTATTAGTTTCCGATACACCACTGCAGGTTCAATGTATTCCTTGGACTTTCGCATTGACGATGAAACACAGAAATCGCGTCGGAATTAAATACAAAAGGCACAATGCCGCCTTAAGTACAAGAATAGAGACTCTTCTTACAGTCGGTGGTTTGATCCTTTCCTGTGAGACCAGTATTAGCTTCCGATACGCCACTGCAGGTTCAAAGTATTCCTTGGACATTCACATTGACGATGAAACACTGAAATTACAACGGAATTAAATACAAAAGGCAAAATGCCGCCTTCAGTGCAAGAATAGAGACTCTTCTTACAGTCGGTGCTTTGATCCTTTCCTATGAGACCAGTATTAGTTTCCGATATACCACTGCAGGTTCAATGTATTCCGTTTACATACACATTGACAATGAAACACTGAAATTACATCGGAATTAAATACAATAGGCACAATGCCGCCTTACGTGCAAGAAGAGTGGGATTTCTTAGAGTCAGTGCTTTGATCCTTTCCTGTGAGACCAGTATTAGTTTCCGATACTCCACTGCAGGTTCAATGTATTCCTTGGACTTTCACATTGACGATGAAACTCAGAAATGGCATCGGAATTAAATACCAAAGGCACAATGAAGCCTTAAGTGCAAGAAGAGTGAGACTTCTTAGAGTCTGTGATTTGATCCTTTCCTATGAGACCAGTATTCGTTTCCGATACACCACTGCAGGTTCAATGTATTCCTTGGACCTTCACATTAACGACGAAACACAGAAATCGCGTCGGAATTAAATACAAAAGGCACAATGCCGCCATAAGTACAAGAATAGAGGATCTTCCAACAGTCGGTGCTTTGATTCTTTCCTGTGAGACCAGTATTAGTTTCCGATACACGACTGCAGGATCTATGTATTCCTTGGATATTCACATTGACGATGAAACACTGAAATTACATCGGAATTAAATACAAAATGCACAATGCCACCTTAAGTGCAAAAGGAGTGAGACCTCTTATAGTCTGTGCTTTGATCCTTTCCTATGAGACCAGTATTAGTTTCCGATACACCACTGCAGGTTCAATGTATTCCTTTTACATACACATTGACGATGAAACACTGATATTACATCGGAATTAAATACAAAAGGCACAATGCCACCTTAAGTAGAAAAGGAGTGAGACTTCTTAGAGTCTGTGCTTTGATCATTTCCTATGAGACCAGTATTAGTTTCCGATACTACACTGCGGGTTCAATGTTTTCCTTTTACATACACATTGACGATGAAACACTGAAATTACATCGGAATTAAATACAAAAGGCACAATGCTACCTTAAGTGCAAAAGGTGTGAGACTTCTTGGAGTCTGTGATTTGATCCTTCCCTGTAAGACCAGATTTCGTTTCCGATACACCACTGCAGGTTCAATGTATTCCTTTACATACACATTGACGATCAAACACTGAAATTACATCGGAATTAAATACAAAAGGCACAATGCCGCCTTAAATGCAAGATGAGTGAGACTTCTTAAAGTCTGTTCTATGATCCTCTCCTATGAGACCAGTATTAGTGTCCGATACACCACTGCAGGTTCAATGTATTCCCTTTACATACACATTGACGATGAAACACTGAAATTACATCGGAATTCAATTCAAAAGGCACAATGCCGCCTTAAGTGCAAGAAGAGTGAGACTTCTTAGAGTCTGTGATTTGATCCTTGCCTGTGAGACCAGTATTCGATTCCGATACACCATTGCAGGTTCAGTGTATTCCTTGGACCTTCACATACACGACGAATTACAGATATTGCGTCGGAAATAATACAAAAGGCGCAATGCCGCCTTAAGTACACGAATGGAGACTCTTCTTACAGTCGGTGCTTTGATCCTTTCCTGTGAGACCAGTATTAGTTTCCGATACACCACTGCAGGTTCTATGTATTCCTTGGATATTCACATTGACGATGAAACACTGAAATTACATCGGAATTAAATACAAAATGCACAATGCCACCTTAAGTGCAAAAGGAGTGAGACTTCTTATAGTCTGTGCTTTGGTCCGTTCCTATGAGACCAGTATTAGTTTCCGATACACCACTGCAGGTTCAATGTATTCCTTGGACCTTCACATTAACGACGAAACACAGAAATCGCGTCGGAATTAAATACAACTGGCACAATGCCGCCTTAAGTACAAGAATAGAGACTCTTCTTACAGTCGGTGCTTTGATCCTTTCCTGTGAGACCAGTATTAGTTTCCGATACACCACTGCAGGTTCTATGTATTCCTTTTACATACACATTGACGATGAAACACTGAAATTACATCGGAATTAAATACAAAAGGCACAATGCCGCCTTAAGTGCAAGAAGAGTGAGACTTCTTAGAGTCTGTGATTTGATCCTTTCCTGTGAGACCAGTATTCGTTTCCGATACACCACGGCAGGTTCAATGTATTTCTTTCACATACACATTGACGATGAAACACTGAAATCGCGTCGGAATTAAATACAACTGGCACAATGCCGCCTTAAGTACAAGAATAGAGACTCTTCTTACAGTCGGTGCTTTGATCCTTTCCTGTGAGACCAGTATTAGTTTCCGATACACCACTGCAGGTTCTATGTATTCCTTGGACATTCACATTGACGAAGAAACACTGAAAATACATCGGAATTAAATACAAAAGGCACAATGCCGCCTTAAGTGCAAGAAGAGTGAGACTTCTTAGGTGTCTCTGATTTGATCCTTTCCTGTGAGACCAGTATTCGTTTCCGATACACCACGGCAGGTTCAATGTATTTCTTTTACATACACATTGACGATGAAACATTGAAATCGCGTCGTAATTAAATACAACTGGCACAATGCCGCCTTAAGTACAAGAATAGAGACTCTTCTTACAGTCGGTGCTTTGATCCTTTCCTGTGAGACCAGTATTAGTTTCCGATACACCACTGCAGGTTCAATGTATTCCTTTTACATACTCATTGACGATGAAACACTGAAATTACATCGGAATTAAATACAAAAGGCACAATGCCGCCTTAAGTGCAAGAATAGAGACTCTTCTTACAGTCGGTGCTTTGATCCTTTCCTGTGAGACCAGTATTAGTTTCCGATACACCACTGCAGGTTCTATGTATTCTTTGGACATTCACATTGACGATGAAACACTGAAATTACATCGGAATTAAATACAAAAGGCACAATGCCGCCTTAAGTGGAAGAAGAGTGAGACTTCTTAGAGTCTGTGTTTTCATCCATTCCTGTCAGACCAGTATTAGTTACCGATACACCATGGCAGTTTCAATGTATTTCTTATACATACACATTGACGATGAAACACTGTAAGTGCATCGGAATTAAATACTAAAGGCAAAATGCCGTCTTAAGTGCAAGAAGAGTGAGACTACTTAGAGTCTGTGCTTTGATCACTTCCTGAGAGACCAGTATTAGTTTCCGATACACCACTGAAGGTTCAATGTATTCCTTGGACCTTCACATTGACGATGAAACACAGAAATCGCGTCGGAATTAAATACAAAAGGCACAATGCCGCCTTAGGTACAATAATAGAGACTCTTCTTACTGTCGGTGCTTTGATCCTTTCCAGTGAGACCAGTATTAGCCTCCGATACGCCACTGCAGGTTCTATGTATTGCTTGGACATTCACATTGACGATGAAACACTGAAATTACAACGGAATTAAATACAAAAGGCAAAATGCCGCCTTAAATGCAAGAAGAGTGACACTTCTTAGAGTCTGTGCTTTGATTCTTTCCTATGAGATCAGTATTAGTTTCCGATACACCACTGCAGGTTCAATGTATTCCTTTTACATATACATTGACGATGAAACACTGAAATTACATCGGAATTAAATACAAAAGGCACAATGCCGCCTTAAGTACTAGAATATAGACTCTTCTTATAGTCGGTGCTTTGATCCATTCCTGTGAGACCAGTATTAGTTTCCGATACACCACTGCAAATTCAATGTATTCCTTGGACATTCACATTGACGACGAAACACTGAAATTACATCGGAATTAAATACAACAGGCACAACGCCGCCTTAAGTGCAAGAAGAGTGAGACTTCTTAGAGTCTGTGCTTTCATCCTTTCCTATGAGCCCAGTATTAGTTTCCGATACACCACTGCAGGTTCAATGTATTCCTTTTACATACACATTGATGATGAAACACTGAAATTACATCGGAATTAAATACAAAAGGCACAATGCCACCTTAAGTGCAAAAGGAGTGAGACTTCTTAGAGTCTGTGCTTTGATCCTTTCCTATGAGACCAGTTTTAGTTTCCGATACACCACTGCTGGTTCAAGGTATTCCTTTTACTTACACATTGACGATGAAACACTGAAATTACATCGGAATTAAATACAAGAGGCACAATGCCGCCTTAAGTGCAAGTATAGTGAGACTTCTTAGAGTCTGTGCTTTGATCCTTTCCTGTGAGACCAGTTATAGTTTCCGATACACCACTGCAGGTTCTATGTATTCCTTGGATATTCACATTGACGATGAAACACTGAAATTACATTGGAATTAAATACAAAATGCACAATGCCACATTAAGTGCAAGAAGAGTGAGACTTCTTAGAGTCTGTGATTTGATCCTTTCCTATGTGACCAGTATTCGTTTCCAATACACAACCTCTGGTTCAATGTATTCCTTGGACCTTCACATTAACGACGAAACACAGAAATCGAGTCGGAATTAAATAGAAATGGCACAATGCCGCCTTAAGTACAAGAATAGAGACTCTTCTTACAGTCTGTGCTTCGATCCTTTCCTGTGAGGCCAGTATTAGTTTCCGATACACCACTGCAGGTTCTATGTATTCCTTGGACATTCACATTGACGATGAAACACTGAAATTTCATCGGAATTAAATATAAAAGGCACAATGCCGCCGTAAATGCAAGAAGAGTGATACTTCTTAAAGTCTGTGCTTTGATCCTTTCCTATGAGGCCAGTATTAGTTTCCGATACACCACTGCAGGTTCAATGTGTTCCTTTTAGATACACATTGACGATGAAACACTGAAATTACATCGGAATTAAATACGAAAGGCACAATGCCGCCTTAAGTGCAAGAAGAGTGAGACTTCTTAGAGTCTGTGATTTGATCCTTTCCTCTGAGACCATTATTCATTTCCGATACACTACTGCAGGTTCAATGTATTCCTTGAACCTTCACATTAACGACGAAACACAGAAATCGCGTCGGAATTAAATACAAAAGGCACAATGCCGCCTTGAGTACAAGAATAGAGACTCTTCTTACAGTCGGTACTTTGATCCTTTCCTGTGAGACCAGTATTAGTTTCCGATACACCACTGCAGGTTCTATGTATTCCTTGGATATTCAGATTGACGATGAAACACTGAAATTACATCGGAATTAAATACAAAATGCACAATGCCACCTTAAGTGCAAAAGGAGTGAGACTTCTTATAGTCTGTGCTTTGATCCTTCCCTATGAGACCAGTATTAGTTTCCGATAGAATACTGCAGGTTCAATGTATTCCTTTTACATACACATTGATGATGAAACACTGAAATTACATCGGAATTAAATACAAAAGGCACAATGCCACCTGAAGTGCAAAAGGAGTGAGACTTCTTAGAGTCTGTGCTTTGATCCTTTCCTATGAGACCAGTTTTAGTTTCCGATACTCCACTGCTGGTTCACGGTATTCCTTTTACTTCACATTGACGATGAAACACTGAAATTACATCGGAATTAAATACAAGAGGCACAATGCCGCCTTAAGTGCAAGTAGAGTGAGACTTCTTAGAGTCTGTGCTTAGATCCTTCCCTGTGAGACCAGTTATAGTTACCGATACACCACTGCAGGTTCAATGTATTCCTTTTACATACACATTGACGATGAAGCACTGAAATTACATCGGAATTAAGTACAAAAGGCACAATGCCACCTTAAGTGCAAAAGGAGTGACACTTCTTAGAGTCTGTACTTTGATCCTTTCCTATGAGACCAGTATTGGTTTCCGATACACCACTGCTGGTTCAAGGTATTCCTTTTACTTACACATTGACGATGAAACACTTAAATTACATCGGAATTAAGTACAAAAGGCACAATGCCGCCTTAAGTGCAAGAAGTGTGAGACTTCTTAGAGTCAGTGATTTGATCCTTTCCTGAGAGACCAGTATTCGTTACCGATACACCACTGCCGGTTCAATGTATTTCTTTTACATACACATTGACGATGAATCACTGAAATTACATCGGAATTAAATACAAAAGGCACAATGCCGCCTTAAATGCAAGAAGAGTGAGACTTCTTAAAGTCTGTGCTTTGATCCGCTCCTATGAGACCAGTATTAGTTTCCGATACACCACTGCAGGTTCAATGTATTCCTTTTACATACACATTGATGATGAAACACTGAAATTACATCGGAATTAAATACAAAAAGCACAATGCCGCCTTAAGTGCAAGAAGAGTGAGACTTCTTAGAGTCTGTGATTTGATCCTTGCCTGTGAGACCAGTATTCGTTTCCGATAGACCACTGCAGGTTCAATGTATTCCTTGGACCTTCACATAAACGACGAAACACAGAAATCGCTTCGGAATTAAATATAAAAGGCACAATGCCGCCTTAAGTACAAGAATAGAGACTCTTCTTACAGTCGGTGCTTTGATCCTTTCCTGTGAGACCAATATTAGTTTCCGATACACCACTGCAGGTTCTATGTATTCCTTGGATATTCACATTGACGATGAAACACTGAAATTACATTGGAATTAAATACAAAATGCACAATGCCACATTAAGTGCAAAAGGAGTGAGACTTCTTATAGTCTGTGCTTTGATCCGTTCATATGAGACCAGTATTAGTTTCCGATACACCACTGCAGGTTCAATGTATTCCTTTTACATACACATTGACGATGAAACACTGAAATCACATCGGAATTAAATACAAAAGGCAAAATGCCGCCTTAAGTGCAAGAAGAGTGAGACTTCTTAGAGTCTGTGATTTGATCCTTTCCTATGTGACCAGTATTCGTTTCCAATACACAACATCGGGTTCAATGTATTCCTTGGACCTTCACATTAACGACGAAACACAGAAATCGCGTCGGAATTAAATACAAATGGCACAATGCCGCCTTAAGTACAAGAATAGAGACTCTTCTTACAGTCTGTGCTTCGATCCTTTCCTGTGAGACCAGTATTAGTTTCCGATACACCACTGCAGGTTCTATGTATTCCTTGCACATTCACATTGACGATGAAACACTGAAATTTCATCGGAATTAAATATAAAAGGCACAATGCCGCCGTAAATGCAAGAAGAGTGATACATCTTAAAGTCTGTGCTTTGATCCTTTCCTATGAGACCCGTATTAGTTTCCGATACACCACTGCAGGTACAATGTATTCCTTTTAGATACACATTGACGATGAAACACTGAAATTACATCGGAATTAAATACGAAAGGCACAATGCCGCCTTAAGTGCAAGAAGAGTGAGACTTCTTAAAGTCTGTGCTTTGATCCGCTCCTATGAGACCAGTATTAGTTTCCGATACACCACTGCAGGTTCAATGTATTCCTTTTACATACACATTGATGATGAAACACTGAAATTACATCGGAATTAAATACAAAAAGCACAATGCCGCCTTAAGTGCAAGAAGAGTGAGACTTCTTAGAGTCTGTGATTTGATCCTTGCCTGTGAGACCAGTATTCGTTTCCGATACACCACTGCAGGTTCAATGTATTCCTTGGACCTTCACATAAACGACGAAACACAGAAATCGCGTCGGAATTAAATATAAAAGGCACAATGCCGCCTTAAGTACAAGAATAGAGACTCTTCTTACAGTCGGTGCTTTGATCCTTTCCTGTGAGACCAATATTAGTTTCCGATACACCACTGCAGGTTCTATGTATTCCTTGGATATTCACATTGACGATGAAACACTGAAATTACATTGGAATTAAATACAAAATGCACAATGCCACATTAAGTGCAAAAGGAGTGAGACTTCTTATAGTCTGTGCTTTGATCCGTTCATATGAGACCAGTATTAGTTTCCGATACACCACTGCAGGTTCAATGTATTCCTTTTACATACACATTGACGATGAAACACTGAAATCACATCGGAATTAAATACAAAAGGCAAAATGCCGCCTTAAGTGCAAGAAGAGTGAGACTTCTTAGAGTCTGTGATTTGATCCTTTCCTATGTGACCAGTATTCGTTTCCAATACACAACATCAGGTTCAATGTATTCCTTGGACCTTCACATTAACGACGAAACACAGAAATCGCGTCGGAATTAAATACAAATGGCACAATGCCGCCTTAAGTACAAGAATAGAGACTCTTCTTACAGTCTGTGCTTCGATCCTTTCCTGTGATACCAGTATTAGTTTCCGATACACCACTGCAGGTTCTATGTATTCCTTGGCCATTCACATTGACGATGAAACACTGAAATTTCATCGGAATTAAATATAAAAGGCACAATGCCGCCGTAAATGCAAGAAGAGTGATACTTCTTAAAGTCTGTGCTTTGATCCTTTCCTATGAGACCAGTATTAGTTTCCGATACACCACTGCAGGTACAATGTATTCCTTTTAGATACACATTGACGATGAAACACTGAAATTACATCGGAATTAAATACGAAAGGCACAATGCCGCCTTAAGTGCAAGAAGAGTGAGACTTCTTAGAGTCTGTGATTTAATCCTTTCCTCGGAGACCTTTATTCATTTCCGATACACCACTGCAGGTTCAATGTATTCCTTGAACCTTCACATTAACGACGAAACACAGAAATCGCGTCGGAATTAAATACAAAAGGCACAATGCCGCCTTGAGTACAAGAATAGAGACTCTTCTTACAGTCGGTACTTTGATCCTTTCCTGTGAGACCAGTATTAGTTTCCGATACACCACTGCAGGTTCTATGTATTCCTTGGACTTTCACATTGACGATGAAACACAGAAATGGCATCGGAATTAAATACCAAAGGCAAAATGCCGCCTTAAGTACAAGAATAAAGACTCTTCTTACAGTCGGTGTTTTGAGCATTCCCTGTGAGACCAGTATTAGTTTCCGAAACACCACTGCAGTTTCAATGTATTCCTTGGACCTTCACATTGACGATGAAACGCAGAAATTGCATCGGAATTAAATACAAAAGGCACAATGCCGCCTTAAGTACAAGAATAGAGACTCTTCTTACAGTCGGTGCATTGATCCTTTCCTGTGAGACCAGTATTAGTTTCCGATACACCACTGCAGGTTCAATGTATTCCTTGGACATTCACATTGACGATGAAACACTGAAATTACATCGGAATTAAATTCAAAAGGCACAATGCCGCCTTAAATGCAAGAAGAGTGAGACTTCGTAGAGTCTGTGCTTTGATCCTTTCCTATGAGACCAGTATTAGTTTCCGATACACCACTGCAGGTTCAATGTATTCCTTTTACATACACATTGATGATGAAACACTGAAATTACGTCTTAATTAAATACAAAAGGCATAATGCCGCCTTCAGTGCAAAAGGAGTGAGACTTCTTAGAGTCTGTGCTTTGATCCTTTCCTGTGAGACCAGTATTAGTTTCCGATACACCACTGCAGGTTCAATGTATTCCTGGGACCTTCACATTGACGATGAAACACAGAAATCGCATCGGAAATATATACAAAAGGTACAACGCCGCCTTAAGTACAAGAATTGAGACTCTTCTTACAGTCGGTGCTTTGATCCTTTCCTGTGAGACCAGTATTAGTTTCCGATACACCACTGCTGGTTCTATGTATTCCTTGCACCATCACATTGACGATGAAACACAGAAATCGCATCGGAATTTAATACAAAAGGCACAACGCCGCCTTAAGTGCAAGAAGAGTGAGACTCCTTAGAGTCAGTGCTTTGATCCTTTCCTGTGCGACCAGACTTAGTTTCCGATACACCACTGCAGGTTCCATGTATTCCTTGGACCTTCACATTGACGATGAAACACAGAAAACGCATTGGGATTGAATACAAAGGGCACAATGCCGCCTTAAGTACAAGAATAGAGACTCTTCTTACAGTCGGTGATCTGAACCTTTCCTGTGAGTCCAGTATTAGTTTCCGATACAGCACTGCTGATTCTATGTATTCATTGGACATTCACATTGACGATGAAACACAGAAATCGCATCGGAATTTAATACAAAAGGCACAACGCCGCCTTAAGTACAAGAATTGCCACTGTTCTTACAGTCGGTGCTTTGATCCTTTCCTGTGAGACCAGTATTAGTTTCCGATACACCACTGCAGGTTCAATGTATTCCTTGGACCTTCACATTGACGATGAAACACAGAAATCGCATCGGAACTAAATACAAAAGGCACAATGCCGCATTAAATGCAAGAAGAGTGAGACTTCGTAGAGTCTGTGCTTTGATCCTTTCCTATGAGACCAGTATTCGGTTCCGATACACCACTGCAGGTTCAATGTATTCCTTTTACATACACATTGACGATGAAACACAGAAATCGCATCGGAATTTAATACAAAAGGCACAACGCCGCCTTAAGTACAAGAATTGCCACTCTTCTTACAGTCGGTGCTTTGATCCTTTCCTGTGAGACCAGTATTAGTTTCCGATACACCACTGCTGGTTCTATGTATTCCTTGCACCATCACATTGACGATGAAACACAGAAATCGCATCGGAATTAAATACAAAAGGCACATCCCCGCCTTAAGTACAAGAATTGGGACTCTTCTTACAGTCGGTGCTTTGATCCTTTCCTGTGAGACCAGTATTCGTTTCCGATACACCACTGGTAGTTCTATGTATTCCTTGGACATTCACAATGACGATGAAAAACTGAAATTACATCGGAATTAAATACAAAAGGCAGAATGCCGCCTTAAGTGCTAGGAGAGGGAGACTTCTTAGAATCTGTGCTTTGATCCTTTCCTGTGAGACCAGTGTTAGTTTCCGATACTCCACTGCAGGTTCAATGTATTCCTTTTACATACACATTGACGATGAAACACTGAAATTACATCGGAATTAAATACAAAAGGCACAATGCCGCCTTAAGTTCAAGAAGATTGAGACTTCATTGAGTCTGTGCTTTGATCCTTTCCTGTGACACCAGTCCTAGTTTCCGATACACCACTGCAGGTTCAATGTATTGCTTGGACCTTCGCATTGACGATGAAACACAGAAAACGCATTGGGAATAAATACAAAGGGCACAACGCCGCCTTAAGTACATGAATAGAGACTCCTCTTACAGTCGGTGCTCTGATCCTTTTCTGTGAGTCCAGTATTAGTTTCCGATACACCTATGCAGGTTCAATGTATCCCTTTTACATACACATTGACGATGAAACACTGAAATTACACCGGAATTAAATACAAAAGGCACAATGCCGCCTTAAATGCAAGAAGAGTGAGACTTCTTAGAGTCTGTGATTTGATCCTTTCCTATGACACCAGTATTAGTTTCCGATACACCACTGCAAGTTCAATGTATTCCTTGGACCTTCACATTGAGGATGAAACACAGATATCGCATCGAAAGTAAATACAAAAGGCACAATGCCGCCTTAAGTACAAGAATAGAGACTCTTCTTACAGTCGGTGCTTTGATCCTTTCCTGTGAGACCAGTATTAGTTTCCGATACACCACTGCAGGTTCAATGTATTCCTTGGACTGTCACATTGACGATGAAACACTGAAATTACATCGGAATTAAATACAAAAGGCACAATGCCGCCTTAAATGCAAGAAGAGTGAGACTTCTTAGAGTCTGTGATTTGATCCTTTCCTATGACACCAGTATTAGTTTCCAATACACCACTGCTGGTTCTATGTATTCTTTGGACATTCACATTGACGATGAAACACTGAAATTACATCGGAAATAAATACAAAAGGCACAATGCCGCCTTACGTGCAAGAAAAGTAAGACATCTTGGAGTCTGTGATTTGATCCTTTCCTGTGAGACCAGTGTTAGTTTCCGAAACTCCACTGCAGGTTCAATGTATTCCTTTTACATACACATTGACGAAGAAACACTGAAATTACATCCGAATTAAATACAAAGGCCACAACGCCGGCTTAAGTACAAGAGTAGGGACTCTTCTTACAGTCGGTGCTCTGATCCGTTCCTGTGAGTCCAGTATTACTTTCCGATACACCACTGCAGGTTCCATGTATCCCTCTTACATACACATTGACGATGAAACACTGAAATTACACCAGAAAAAATACAAAAGGCACATTGCCGCCTTCAATGCAAGAAGAGTGAGACTTCTTAGACTCTGTGATTGGATTCTTTCCTATGAGACCAGTATTAGTTTCCGATAGGCCACAGCAGGTTCAATGTTTTCCTTTTACATACACATTGACGATGAAACACAGAAATTACATCGGAATTAAATACAAAAGGCACAATGCCGCCTTAAGTGCAAGAAGAGTGAGACTTCTTAGAGTCTGTGCTTTGATCCTTTTCTATGAGACCAGTATTAGTTTCCGATACACCACTGCAGGTTCAATGTATTCCTTTTAGATACACATTGACGATGAAACACTGAAATTACATCGGAATTAAATACAAAGGGCAGAATGATGCCTTAAGTGCAAGAAGAGTGAGACTTCTTAGAGTCTGCGATTTGATCCTTTCTGTGAGACCAGTATTAGTTTCCGATACACCACTACTGGTTCAATGTATTCCATGGACCTTCACATTAACGATGAAACACAGAAATCGCGTCGGAATTAAATACAAAAGGCACAATCCAGCCTTAAGTACAAGAATAGAGACTCTTCTTATAGTCGGTGCTTTGATCCTTTCCTGTGACACCAGTATTAGTTTCCGATACACCACTGCAGGTTCTATGTATTCCTTGGACATTCACATTGACGACGAAACACTGAAATTACATGGGAATTAAAAACAAAATGCACAATGCTACCTTAAGTGCAAAAGGAGTGAGACTTGTTATAGTCTGTGTTTTGATCCTTTCCTATGAGACCAGTATTAGTTTCCGATACACCACTGCAGGTTCAATGTATTCGTTTTACATACAAATTGACGATGAAACACTGAAATTACATCGGAATTAAATACAAAATGCACAATGCCACCTTAAGTTGAAAAGGAGTGAGACTTGTTAGAGTCTGTGCTTTGATCCTTTCCTATGAGACCAGTATTAGTTTCCGATACACCACTGCAGGTTCAATGTATTCTTTTACATACACATTGACGATGAAACACTGAAATTATATCGGAATTAAATACAAAAGGCACAATGCCACCTTAAGTGCAAGAAGAGTGAGACTTCTTAGGGTCTATGTTTTGATCCTTAACTGTGAGACCAGTATTAGTTTCCGATACACCACTGCAGGTTCAATGTATTCCTTTTACATACACATTGACGATGAAACACTGAAATTGAATCGGAATTAAATACAAAAGCAAAATGCCGTCTTAAGTGCAAGAAGAGTGAGACTTCTTAGAGTCTGTGCTTTGATCCCTTACTGAGAGACGAGTATTAGTTTCCGATACACCACTGCAGGTTCAAAGTATTCCTTGGACCTTCACATTGACGATGAACCACAGAAATCGCGTCGGAATTAAATACAAAAGTCACAATGCCGCCTTAAGTACAAGAATAGGGACTCTTCTTACAGTCGGTGCTCTGATCCTTTCCTGTGAGACCAGTATTAGCTTCGGATTCGCCACTGCAGGTTCAATGTATTCCTTGGACATTCACATTGACGATGAAACACTGAAATGACATCGGAATTAAATACAAAAGGCAAAATGCCGACTTAAATGCCAGAAGAGTGAGACTTCTTAGAGTCTGTGCTTTGATTCTTTCCTATGAGACCAGTATTAGTTTCCGATACACCACTGCAGGTTCAATGAATTCCTTTTACATATTCATTGATGATGAAACACTGAATTTACATCGGAATTAAATACAAAAGGCCCAATGCCCCCTTAAGTGCAAAAGGAGTGAGACTTCTTAGAGTCTGTGCTTTGATCCTTTCCAATGAGACCAGTATTAGTTTCCGATACACCACTGCTGGTTCAATGTATTCCTTTTACTTACACATTGACGATGAATCACTGAAATTACATCGGAATTAAATATAAAAGGCACAATGCCGCCTTAAGTGCAAGAAGAGTGAGACTTCTTAGAGTCTGTGCTTTGATCCTTTCCTGTGAGACCTGTTATATTTTCCGATACACCACTGCAGGTTCAATGTATTCCTTGGACCTTCACATTTACGATGAAACACAGAAATCGCATCGGAATTAAATACAAAAGGCACAACGCCGCTCTAAGTACAAGAATTAAGACTCTACTTACAGTCGGTGCTTTGATGCTTTCCTGTGAGACCAGTATTAGTTTCCGATACACCACTGCTGGTTCTATGTATTCCTTGGACATTCGCATTATCGATGAAACACTGAAGTTACATTGGAATTAAATACAAAAGGCACAATGCCGCCTTAAGTGCAAGAAAAGTGAGACTTCCTAGAGTCTGTCCTTTGATCCTTTCCTGTGAGACCAGTATTATTTTCCGATACACCACTGAAAGTATTCGTATGGAGTGTAGCCATGTATGGAAGTGAAACATGGACGATAAATAGTTTGGACAAGAAGAGAATAGAAGCTTTCGAAATGTGGTGCTACAGAAGAATGCTACAGATTAGATGTGTAGATCACATAACTAATGAGGAAGTATTGAATAGGATTGGGGAGAAGAGAAGTTTGTGACACAACTTGACCAGAAGAAGGGATCGGTTGGTAGGACATCTTCTGAGGCATCAAGGGATCACCAATTTAGTATTGGAGGACAGCGTGGAGGGTAAAAATAGTAGAGGGAGACCAAGAGATGAATACACTAAGCAGATTCAGAACGATGTAGGTTGCAGTAGGTTCTGGGAGATGAAAAAGCTTGCACAGGATAGAGTAGCAGGGAGAGCTGCATCAAACCAGTCTCAGGACTGAAGACCACAACAACAACAACAACAATACTGCAGGTTCAATGTATTCCTTGGATCTTCAAATTGACGGCTAAACACAGAAATCGCATCGGAATTAAATACAAAAGGCACAACGCCGCCTTAAGTACAAGAATAGAGACTCTTCTTACAATCGGTGCTTTGATCCTTTCCTGTGAGACCAGTATTACTTTCCGATACACCACGGCAGGTTCATTGTATTCCTTGGACATTCACATTGATGACGAAACACTGAAATTACATCGGAATTAAATACAAAAGCACAATGCCGCCTTAAATGCAAGAAGAGTGATCCATCTTAAAGTCTGTGCTTTGATCCTATCCTATAAGACCAGTATTAGTTTCCGATACACCACTGCAGGTTCAATGTAGTCCTTTTACATACAAATTGACGATGAAACACTGAAATTACATCGGAATTAAATACAAAAGGCACAATGCCGTCTTAAGTGCAAGAAGAGTGAGACTTCTTAGAGTGTGTGTTTTGATCCTTTCCTGTGAGACCAGTATTAGTTTCCGATACACCACTGCAGGTTCAACGTATTCCTTGGACCTTCACATTAACGATGAAACACAGAAATCGCGTCGGAACTAAATACAAAAGGCACTATGCCGCCTTAAGTACAAGAATAGAGACTCTTCTTACAGTCGGTGCTTTGATCCTTTCCTGTGAGACCAGTATTAGTTTCCGATACACCACTGCAGGTTCTACGTATTCCATTTACATACACATTGACGATGAAACACTGAAATTACATCGGAATTAAATACAAAGTGCACAATGCCACCTTAAGTACAAAAGGAGTGAGACTTCTTGGAGTCTGTGCTTTGATCCTTTCCTATGAGACCAGTATTAGTTTCCGATACACCACTGCAGGTTCAATGTATTCCTTTTACATACACACTGACGATGAAACACTGAAATTACATCGGAATTAAATATAAAAGGCACAATGCCGCCTTAAGTGCAAGAAGAGTGAGACTTCTTAGAGTCTGTGCTTTCATCCATTCCTTTGTGTGCAGTATTAGTTACCGATACACCACTGCAGGTTCAATGTATTTCTTTTACATACACATTGACGATGAAACACTGAAATTGAATCGGAATTAAATACAAAAGGCAAAATGCAGTCTTAAGTGCAAGAAGAGTGAGACTTCTTAGAGTCTGTGCTTTGATCCCTTCCTGAGAGACGAGTATTAGTTTGCGATACACCACTGCAGGTTCAATGTATTCTTTGGACCTTCACATTGACGATGAAACACAGAAATCGCGTCGGAATTACATACAAAAGGCACAATGCCACCTTAAGTGCAAAAGGAGTGAGACTTCTTAGAGTCTGTGCTTTGATCCTTTCCTATGAGACCAGTATTAGTTTCCGATACACCACTGCTGGTTCAATGTATTGCTTTTACTTACACATTGACGATGAATCACTGAAATTACATCGGAATTAAATACAAAAGGCAGAATGCCGCCGTAAGTGCAAGATGAGTGAGACTTCTTAGAGTCTGTGCTTTGATCCTTTCCTGTGAGACCAGTTATAGTTTCCGATACACCACTGCAGGTACAATTGGAAGTAGGCTGTTTAGTTTTTTTTATTGGCAACGTTACGTAGCGCTCAATATGAAAATCACTGGCTGTGCTGTGTGCAGTCTGTGGCTAGTTTGCATTGTTGTCTGCCATTGTAGTGTTGGGCAGCGGCAGCTGGATATGAACAGCGCGTAGCGTTGCGCAGTTGGTGGTGAGACGCCAGCAGTGGTGGATGTGGGGAGAGAGATGGCGGAGTTTTGAAATTTGTCATGAACTGCTATATTTATATATGATGATATCAAGGTAAATACATTGTTTGTTCTCTATTAATATCTTTCATTTGCTAACTATCCCTATCAGTGCCTTCAGTAGTTTGAATCTTTTATTTAGCTGGCAGTAGTGGCGCTCGCTGTATTGCAGTTGCTTGAGCATCGAAGATTTTTGTGAGGTAAGTGATTTGTGAAAGGTATAGTTTAGTGTTAGTCAGGGCCATTCTTTTGTAGGGAATTTTGAAAGTCAGATTGCGTTGCGCTAACAAAATATTGTGTGTCAGTTTAAGCACAGTCTTGTATAATTCTTCTAAGGGGGCGTTTCATATGTCGACCCTTAGCCTAGGATACCTCACTGGAATCTTCTGATTTTTTGTTGCAGTTTGTGTAATTAGTGTAGATTTTGTTTATTGCTAGCGCGTAATTGTAGAGAGAATCTCCTTTGTAGTTGTAGCCTTTCATTGTTGTACAGTAAAACAGTTGTGGCATGCATGTAGATTTGCACCAAGTATTTCGCAGCTGCGCTGGCAATTAAGTAGACATTATTTCCATTGCTATGTTATTTTATTTTGCTCTTCAAATTGTGCTTTTCTGAGTTGTCGTGTGAAATATTGTGACAATAATGGCGTGTGAAAAACGTAATACTAGGCTCCAAAGTAAACTGAGAAATGACAGTGAAAATGAAAGCAGTGTGTTAGCGCCACCGAGTAATGAATTAACTGATGATCAAAGTAGTAATTTGGTAATTGTGCACAGGGAAATGGAGCGGGCTGCAAACAATGGTGTAGTCAGTGAAACAGGTAGTGAACAGGGAAGCATTATCGATCGATCGGACGGCAACAGCTCGCCTCAGGAATCCGAAATGACAGGACACAATTTCGCAAATACTGTAGATTCAGGTTTTGGGTTATCACCGTTCTCTCAAATAAGTCAAGACGCATTTTCTGCTTGTCAAAATGTGAATGTTGCCGGTGCAAATGCACTGCCGAAAAGCGTAGAGAAACAGATTCCAGACACTAATACATTATTATTGCAATTAATGCAACAAATGGAACAAAATCAGAGACAAATGGAACAAAATCTCAAAAAGTTAGACACAGTGGAACAAAATCTCAAAAAGTTAGACACAATGGAACAACATCTTCAAAAGTTAGACACTACACTTGAACAAACACGTGAAGATTTAACCACTGAGTTACATAACATCGAATCGAAATGTCAAAAGGTCTGTAATGACGTAAAAACACAAATTTGTGAGCATTTCCAACCTATTTTTTCGCGTCATGAAAATGTATTACAGAAGCATGAAGCAACCATAAAAGAACTGCAAACTATTGTTCATGAAAATCATGAGACCTTGCAAGCTAAAATTGACTCAGTTGCATCTACCGATTCGGTTACGCAACTTGCAAGAACTCAGGAAAACTTAAAGGACACAGTAGATACTCTGAAACTTGGTTCAGAAAAACATACAGAGGAAATAATTTCACTATCGGATAAAGTAGCCGAACTTTCAGATCAGTTCACTAACCTATCTACAAAGGTAGATGATGATCTGAATAACACAACACCTGTAGCCTTCACTGACACTGAAGAGTATGTAGAAATTAGAAAATTCAAACAAAATCAAAATCAAATCAATACACAGTACAAAAGAGAAATCCGGGAAGTACAAGATCAGTTGATGCAGGTAATACAAGAATTACGTATTTCAGAGGACACTCGCGCTCCAATACGGGAAGAGGGACATAGAAATACGGAACAACCACAAAATAATAACACAGGACACTTCGGAAATTATGAAAGAAATTGGCAAGGCGCATTGGATTTTGAGATGGAACCGCCGAAACGAAGTAACAATGACCGACATGCGACTCGCCGACATGACGATTTTGACTATAAGCTGTTCATTACTACACGTAAATTCAAAACATTTAAGAATTCTGGCAACGACATTCATCCACAAGCGTGGCTCCATCAATTCTCTCATTGTTTTCCTCCCAACTGGTCGTTGGAACACAGATTAGAATTTATGTGTGGCTACTTGGAGAATGAACCAGCTGTAAGAATGCGATCGGTAATTCACGATTGCCACAGTGAAGGAGAGTTTTACCATGCCTTCCTCTCAGCATATTGGTCTCAACCCGCACAAGACCGAGTAAAACATAGCATCATAATGATGAGACATTTCGAACAATCAGAATTCTCCAGTCTTGTGAAATATTTTGAAGACATGTTGCACAAGAATCAGTACCTGTCAAACCCATACAGCCCCTCAGAACTCATCCGCATTTGCTTAATCAAACTGCCTGAACATTTACGACATATTATCTTAGCAGGACGTTGTAAAGACGACATTGAAGCTTTTCAGGGACTGTTACAAGAATTAGAAATTGACACAGACAGTCGCAGGATGCGAAAACAGGAAAACAATCACTACGGGTCACATCCGTCACAATTCCGTGACGACAGAAACAATAACTGAACACGACAAGTCTATTCTTACAACGCAAATCGTGACCAAAACAGACACCACCCATATGACAACCATTGGCAGAGTAATAGTTACAGAGAAAGATCGCATTTCCGTAGTAATGAATATGACAGAGATAACCATAGAAACAGACAATATGGTAATCAGAACTATTATTATCAAGGGAGACAGAATAATTTCAGACGCAACAGTTCAGCGCGCAGTTACGATTCAGGGAGAAATTCTCCACCATATGACCGACACGAAAGAAACTGTGTAAACTACCGACAAAACGACAGACCTGAATTCCATCAGAACTGGCGAGCTTTAAACAGAGCTGGGCCCTCTCGGCAAGGCGAATTTGTAGAAGTTAGGTCTCCAAATCCCAATAACGACGCGCGCCAACAAAGGGGCAGACAATGACTCGCACCGCAGGCAGCCGCGTGCGGCCGCTGGCTCAGGGAAAAATAACATAGACGCTAACCTTGAGAAAAATTCCAGTATTCATTACCGACGTATACTGCATGATAATTGTATTCCAGCCAAACTGTGAGTACTATGAAGAGTAAAGGATTGCACCACATTTCACATGCAAAACCGTTTATTGAAAGATAATCTGCTTTTTAACTTTGTCATTGCCATAAGACTTTTCACTTTACATTACTAGTGTGCTTGTCAGACTTAGAATCTGTTAACATGCAACAATGTTTGAAGTTAAATATCCAGTCAAGAACCAAGAGAACTTATTGAAACAGAAATGACGAATGCATTGTTATAGTGAACAGACGTTTCAGTGTTATTGTGTGTGTACATTCTTGCTTGTTAGTTGCACGATTATGGAACGACTATCAGGCTTACATACTTAGGACACATATTGGTACTGCTAATGAGATTTTAATGCAACATTTTGGTTTACTTGAAAATACATTTTGGGTTTAATGTACTTTCTGTGAGATACCAGACAACACAGTGGTTAGTTTAAGTGACAACTACACAGTGTTATCACGACGCTACTAATGAGTGACAATTTACAATGTTGCTTTTGCGGTGTATCTGTTTTATATCTGCACAGTTTTCTGAATTCTTCTGGAAAGAAAAACAGGTTTTAGTAGTAACTTTTGTGGTATAGCAACAATGAGACAGCCTTTTTTGTGGCACAACATTACGTTACTGTACAGTACTTTCTTCATCACGCCAATAAGCATAATAACTACGATATCTATACGCAAAGCATTTCACTTTTGTTTATCATGAGGTAAGTACATTGACTTCTGCAGAACTTAGCTTTCGGAGGACGATAACTACGACACTTCCACAGAGATTATGTTACAAGACGAACAGTTTAGCGCTACAGTACACGTATTTGAGTGATCAATTTTATACTTAAAACATTTATTTTTAAAGATTTTTGAATTACAAAGAAAGTTTTCCGTGATACATTTCATTCCATTGCTGTAATCTGTAACACCTGAGGTTATAATTACATTAATCCTCAGGGGGGTACACGCCTACTTTGTGTACCATGTGTTTGGCAAGCACAAGGAACCCTAGCTAATATGGTATTTGCTTATACAACTTTTCACATCGGTACCATATTTCTCTAACACACAAATTACACAGCTATCCGATCATTTAACTGAGACAGACAAACATTTATTTTTACTACATCTGTGACACATGTTTACGCAATTATACAGTTGGATAACTTCACACTTATGAAACCGTATTTTGTCTGTACTTTGTAAGCTGTTCATATTTTTTCGGAACCATTGTGGTATTATGAGAGCTTTGAATGATGTATTTGGTATGAGATCATGATTTTTAAAGTACGTTTGAGGCAGATGACATTTTTGACATGAGCAGAGAATTTTTTTAGGCTTAGAAATTATTGGAGGAAGCTACGACGATTTTGAGATTTGACTGAAGTGTTATGATGTTATTATTACGACGACGATGTGTATTATGTTATTGAGGAATGTTTATTATGCTACGTATTTCTCATGATGAAATATTGAAGAAATGTCGACGAATATGTATATGTATAATGATGTAAGGAATAATGAGTAGTGTTTAAGGACTCTGATTTATGAAAAGGATGTTGGAAACCAAGAAACGTACTTTAAGAGTTATGAAATGTGTGTGTATATGCGTGAATGTATTACAATGCAGACGAAAATTTTATTTGGACACTTATATTTATAGGATTTTCTTTCTACAGATTTGCAACGCTAATTCTTGACCTGTGAAATATTTTTATGTGAGACTGTCACTGTAGCGGAAACTGCTGTCGTAAATATTTCGGTAAGAAAGCTAAGTGACCTTGATGTAATGCGTTGTGGCGCCCAGCTGGGCCAGCCCCCTGGAGAAAAAAAGCCATTAGGTGGAGAAAAAAAGAGGCCATTATCCTCGCTATCGACATTCCTTTGTAGAAAGCACCGCAAATACTACACGCTAATTACTTGGAAAGATACTTACATCTCCACACCTGATTATGACAAGCGTTTTTCTCGACAATTGAGAGAATTTTTACTGCCTTATGAAATGCCATATGGTTAATGAATGATGTTTCATGCCGTCCTTTGTACATATTTGCTCATTTTCTTTAATATCTAGTTTCTAGCTGCACTGCAGCATTGGTTAAAATAAAGTGTAATATATGTACTAATATAGTTATTTTATGCCTACAGATCCAGTCAATAAGAAATTTATGATCTACTCCCAAGAAAATGAGGGCACATAGACATTTCCCTTCACAGGAATTGCATAAATAATTTTTTTACGATTTGGTAACTTATCTGCTAGTGTAAGTTCTCGTGATGCATCACTCTAGTGTTAAGATGTGACATAGGTATTAGACATGGCCATTTTTAGTGTAATATTTTTTTCTGCTTGAGCTATGTCATGTTTAGATATCTGCTGTTTGCCAGGCATAGTGCTACTGAACTTTAATTTGTGTTACTCTGCTAAGCCAGATTTATTTTTTTTTCCTGCGCATTGCTTCATATTAGTTGTAATGTTGAATTGCTTGGTAATTTAGATTTACTTTAGCTTGCTTTGCAATTTTCCAATTTTTTGGTCATTGCTGTTTGTGTTACTTATTTTGTGCTGCTGCATTGCCTCGTCCCTTAGTTTAATATCTGAGCTCAGTAGATTTAAGTTAGCTTAAGAGGGGGTAGACTATATAAGAACCTAACTATGGAGAATAGGGAAAGAATGCTTTGAAAGTTATATGAAAACGAATTGGGCCCAAATGAGTATTGTACAATCAGAAATAATTATTTTGAAAGAAATGTGAACAGAATACAGAAAGCATGCTTAGATAGAATTTTTTTGGTGGAAACAAAGGATGAAATAAGAGGAAAGATGTATGAAGTTTTGGGTTGGACTGCAGTACCAAATGTTACACTGAAAACGAACCCTATCCTTTCCTATTGGTGTTATCCCACTATGTGTTTGTGTACCCTTGTGTAGTTGTTTTCTTCCTGTCTCTGTGTAGTTTCATAGAATTTTTTCTTCTTTTAATATTAAGTTACATTCACTATGATGAGGAATACTGTTATCCTCGAATATAATTGGCATTAATAATATGTTATTTACTTTGTAAAGATGTTAGACATTATTAATTCCGTTCTGTTTAATGCTCATGTGTGAAGTTGATGTTTCAAAAGTTATTGTGATCTTTTATGTATGTACTCATGTCATAATTCCACTGATGTATATGTTTATTTCTATTCTGTTGTAAAGCCTGTACTACAAATGTTATCTGTATTGTTATGTTCTTTAATGATGTATTTTGTACCTTTGTAATTGTATTCTCATGTTATAAAATTGTACTTGACACCAGTTCATCATATTAAGTAATTTGTGAGTTACATTTCACTGCACACGTTTCTGTTGGTCATAGTATATGGACAATATGTGAGAAGTTGGGACTGTTAGTGTTTGCACGTGTGTTACTAATTCAGCAAGGGACTGGATAACAGCATTGCTGGTTCTAAGGACAATTCCAAAAACTTTGTGAGTGCACAAGTGGTGGTTTATGGACTTGCTATGTTCTCCGCAAGACTCTTCGATGGTGAATGTGCACCTGCACAATCGCAACAGATGGCTGCTGGCCATTTCTACAAGGACTACAGTGGGTCTACATCTTTGATGATCCATCAATACCATTATTTCTACAAGGACTGCAGTGGGTCTGCCCCTCTGGTGGCCCACCAATACCGTAATCTCTACCAGGACTACAGTGGGTCTGCTCTGTGATGACCTACCAATATTCTTCAAAACGTCGAATGACTCTGCTGTGGGTTTGCTCTGTTGTGGCCCATTACTTGTCTGCATGTCGAGAGTCAGCACTGTCTTTCCGTTGGAAGGACAACACTACTTCTTCAAGACTGCATGGAAATCCACTATTTCCGTGAGCATTTCTTTTACTGCTCAGACTTTGAGAAAAACACTGCAATTGTACTGTAACAAATGATGAGGACTGTCTTTATGGACTGTGACAAAATTTTAGCTTTTGACCAACATTGTCTCAATAAGTGTGTGCATTTGATTTCTTTGTTATTGTAATTATGAAAAATTTTTTTCAAATCTGTATTGGCCACTGCCCAATCCAATTTGTAAAAATTTTTGTGGGGAGCATGGGGGCTATGTAAGTAGGCTGTTTAGGTTTTTTTATTGGCAACGTTACGTAGCGCTCAATATGAAAATCACTGGCTGTGCTGTGTGCAGTCTGTGGCTAGTTTGCATTGTTGCCTGCCATTGTAGTGTTGGGCAGCGGCAGCTGGATGTGAACAGCGCGTAGCGTTGCGCAGTTGGTGGTGAGACGCCAGCAGTGGTGGATGTGGGGAGAGATATGGCGGAGTTTTGAAATTTGTCATGAACTGCTATATTTATATATGATGATATCAAGGTAAATACATTGTTTGTTCTCTATTAAGGGGAGTTGGAATGCCCTATCTCGCCAATGTTAAATTTGCTAACTTTGTGTACCTTTTTCTTTGGAACTATTATCTTCAGAACTTTGAAATTCTGGCAGAGGTTTTCAGCATATATTGTGAGCCCACTGAACTAGAACCAATGTTTTCTTTTTGTTGGTATAGTATTTATGAATTTTTTACCATTAAGCCATTTTTTATTGGAAAAAGTATAACATAAACTTCCCTAGTTCAGAGAATAAGCCAGTTCTTGTCATGATTCTAGTTCAGTGGCCTCTTTGAACTGTTTTGCAGCATTTCTGAAAATTTGAATGTTGTTGGTTGAGTGGTTTATGAGATAAAGGTACATGTAACACTAAAAATGTCAAATGCCAGAAAATGCGATTAAAGTAATTTATTATGAAAATTCACAAATACCTTTTATTCTATTATCAAAAGTGTCCAGCAGAGTAATCAGGGTCATCTTCTAGTTCTTCTTCTTCACCTAGAAGCTTTCTTCTCCTTGCTGCCCTTGCTTTTTTTGTATTAAATTCAGCTGCATACTGAACCTTCCTTACTCGCACGCTGTCCAGAAGCTGAAGACCTCTGATGGTGTTGATACCAGGAGCAATGCCGAGCCTTGCCATGACCTTTAGCCTACCCATATGACCATCATTGAATGAAATAACAGCATCACTGACTCCCCATTTCAATGTTTTTATCCCAACAAATACATTCTTAGGTACACGAGTCCAAATGAGGTTGTTGAACGACTCGTTTTGATTCTGGGTACAACCATGAAGACATTTTCGCAGAAGATCAGGATGCCCCAAGTCTCTATATATTGGTTTAATTACTTCCATAACAGCCAATGGAATATAATTTTTATGGTGATAAGGATCCCCAGTAGCTTGAGATTTTCTATAATTGCACCATGACTGAGGACCATCTGGACAAGCAAAATGTTGAGGATTATCATCAGTTGATGATCGATGTAAATATGTGGCCCATACAGCTTGTCTCATTTCCTGCAAATTATTTGCATTATTTCTTATTGCCATACCATAGTATTGTTGTAATTCATTTATAATTTTATCTGACAGGCGACCTCTAATGGTTTTACCATCTGACAAAATTTTGTCCTTCAGATTCTGTTTCAGTTTCCTTAGACGAGTGCCCATTCGTTTCTGAACATGACCGACACATTCTAGTTTAGTTATTGTCTTATTGACATATGGCATGGATTCTGTAACACTTTTGTATGCCTTGGAGTCCCCATCTCCAAGGAATTTTGTGTAAAATACTCCCCGTTCTTTTTCTGATCTGCTAAACATTTTCACAGCAGCGGCAGCCTCCATGCCTCCACTCGTACCTTCATAATTCTTGCTACATATGTGAGCTGCTTCTATCTTACCAGATGCACAATGGTAACAATGTTTAGTGAGCACTTCATAGTCCAAAACTTTACCGCTGTCCACACTAGTAACAGTAGCAACAGCATTTTTGGATGTGTGACCCCTTTTCTGCCAGGTTCCATCAAAAGCAACAGGGATATCTGGGTTTCCTTCATTTATATATTTTGCTTCACTGGCAGCAGCTTTCATTGATAAATCTGCTACAGACTGAACAGCATCTCCTATCACTTCAGTGTAATTGTCAATTTTAGCAGGTGGAGGTGGAAGATTCATTATGGCACAAAATGTTTGAGCAGCAGTATGTCCTTTACCAATTGCTCTCATTGCATACATTAGCCTGATATTACTCTCAAACAAATTGCTACTGCATGTTTTAGAGCTCCAAAAACAGGTCTCATTTTCACAACTGGCACAAACTATAGCAATTTTGCAGGAAAGTCCTATAGATTTTGTTATGTTCATATCAAAAGAACCTCCACAAAGATTACAACACAAACATTTCTTCATAAACTCAGTAAAAACAGGAAAGTCGACTAAAACATATTGTTCATTAGAAGCTTCATCTGTAATTTCACTTGCACAGTTTGATAACTTCTTTTTTGATGCACTGGTGGGCGTGTCTCCTTCACACATCTCAGCTGTACAAACGTCAGAACTTTCACCAGCATCAACAGGTGCTGAAGCAGAATCACTTGAACAAACGTTATTTGTAAATCTATTACCGCGAAACTTTCGCTTTTTAAATAATGATGCACTCCTAGGCATCGTAGAAACTACGCACTCACCACTGAAAGTCAAAACAAGACAGATAACAAACTCCAAATGAGCGACAAACTAAACTCGAGGCTCAAAACAAACACTCACAGATCAAAAACTGAACAATAAACACAGCTAGTCGTAAAAACAATGGTACCTATGGAAGGATCAAAGATTCTACAACTGAAGAGTGAAATCCACAGCCTTCTATATGTAATGTTTTCGGAAATGCGAAGATTTAAATGTGTACAAATCACAAGATGGGTAACTTTGCTGGGCGCACATGTAATTTTGAAAAATTAAATAAAAATACTTCCAATTGGAATTTCTTAACAAATTTTGCACCATTTTAAGCAGAAAATTTCAAATTAAGTTATAAGGTTAAAAACTGAAAATGTGAATTTTTTCCATTTTCCGGCATTCCAACTCCCCTTAATATCTTTCATTTGCTAACTATCCCTATCAGTAATTAGTGCCTTCAGTAGTTTGAATCTTCTATTTAGCTGGCAGTAGTGGCGCTCGCTGTATTGCAGTAGCTTGAGCAGCGAAGATTTTTGTGAGGTAAGTGATTTGTGAAAGGTATAGTTTAATGTTAGTCAGGGCCATTCTTTTGTAGGGAATTTTGAAAGTCAGATTGCGTTGCGCTAACAAAATATTGTGTGTCAGTTTAACCACAGTCATGTATTAATTGTTCAAAGGGGACGTTTCACAATGTATACCTTGGACCTTCACATTAACGATGAAACACAGAAATGGCGTCGGTATTAAATACAAAAGACCGAATGCCACCTTAAGTAACAAGAATTGAGGCTCTTCTTACAGTCGGTGCTTTGATCCTTTCCTGTGAGACCAGTATTAGTTTGCGATACACCACTGCAAGTTCAGTGTATTCCTTGGACATTCACATTGACGCTGAAACACTGAAATTACATCGGAATTAAATACAAAAGGCATAATGCCACCTTCAGTGCAAAAGGAGTGAGACTTCTTAGAGTCTGTGCTTTGAATCTTTCCTATGAGACCAGTATTAGATTCCGATACACCACTGCAGGTTCAATGTATTCCTTTTACATACACATTGACGATGAAACACTGAAATTACATCGGAATTAAATACAAAAGGCACAATAGCCACCTTAAGTGCAAAAGGAGTGAGACTTCTTAGAGTCTGTGCTTTGATCCTTTCCTATGAGTCCAGTATTAGTTTCCGATACACCACTGCAGGTTCAATGTATTCCTTGTACCTTCACATTGACGATGAAACACAGAAATCGCATCGGAATTAAATACAAAAGGCACAACGCCGCTTTAAGTACAAGAATTAAGACTCTACTTTCAGTCGGTGCTTTGATGCTTTCCTGTGAGACCAGTATTAGTTTCAGATACACCACTGCTGGTTTTGTGTATTCCTAGGACCTTCACATTGACGATGAAACACAAAAATCGAATCGGAATTAAATACAAAAGGCTCAACGCCGCCTTAAGTAGAAGAATTGAGACTCTTCTTACAGTCGGTGCTTTGATCCTTTCCTGTGAGATCAGTATTAGTTTCCGATACACCACTGCTGGTTCTATGTATTCCTTTTACTTACACATTGGCGATGAATCACTGAAATTACATCGGAATTAAATGCAAAAGGCACAATGCCGCCTTAAGTGCAAGAAGAGTGAGACTTCTTAGAGTCTGTGCTTTGATCCATTCCTGTGAGACCAGTTATAGTTTCCGATACACCACTACAGGTTCAATGTATTCCTTGGACCTTCACATTAACGATGAAACACAGAAATCGCCTCGGAATTAACTACAAAAGGCACAATGCCGCCTTAAGTACAAGAATAGAGACTCTTCTTACAGTCGGTGCTTTGATCCTTTCCTGTGAGACCAGTATTAGTTTGCGATACACCACTGCAGGTTCAGTGTATTCCTTGGACATTCACATTGACGATGAAACACTGAAATTACATCGGAATTAAATACAAAAGGCACAATAGCCACCTTAAGGCAAAAGGAGTGAGACTTCTTAGAGTCTGTGCTTTGATCCTTTCCTATGAGTCCAGTATTAGTTTCCGATACACCACTGCAGGTTCAATGTATTCCTTGGACCTTCACATTGACGATGCAACACAGAAATCGCATCGGAATTAAATACAAAAGGCACAACGCCGCTTTAAGTACAAGAATTATGACTCTACTTATAGTCGGTGCTTTGATGCTTTCCTGTGAGACCAGTATTAGTTTCAGATACACCACTGCTGGTTTTGTGTATTCCTTGGACCTTCACATTGACGATGAAACACAAAAATCGAATCGGAATTAAATACAAAAGGCTCAACGCCGCCGTAAGTAGAAGAATTGAGACTCTTCTTACAGTCGGTGCTTTGATCCTTTCCTGTGAGACCAGTATTAGTTTCCGATACACCACTGCTGGTTCTATGTATTCCTTGGACATTCACATTGACGATGAAACACTGAAATTACATTGGAATTAAATACAAAAGGCACAATGCCGCCTTAAATGCAAGAAGAGTGAGACTTCTTAGAGTCTGTGCTTTGATCCTTTCCTATGAGACCAGTATTAGTTTCCGATACACCACTGCAGGTTCAATGTATTCCTTGGACCTTCACATTGACGATGAAACACAGAAATCGCATCGGAATTAAATACAAAAGGCACAACGCCACTTGAAGTACAAGAATTAGGACTCTACTTACAGTCGGTGCTTTGATCCTTTCCTGTGAGACCAGTATTAGTTTCAGATACACCACTGCTGGATTTATGTATTCTTTGGACCTTCACATTGACAATGAAACACAAAAATCGCAACGGAATTAAATACAAAAGGCTCAACGCCGCCTTAAGTAGAAGAATTGAGACTCTTCTTACAGTCGGCGCTTTGATCCTTTCCTGTGAGACCAGTATTAGTTTCCGATACACCACTGCTGGTTCTATGTATTCCTTGGACATTCACATTGATGATGAAACACTGAAATGACATCGGATTTAAATACAAAAGGCACAATGCCACCTTAAGTGCAAAAGGGGTGAGACTTCTTAGAGTCTGTGCTTTGATCCTTTCCTATGAGACCAGTTTTAGTTTCCGATACGCCGCGGCAGGTTCAATGTATTCCTTGGACCTTCACATTGACGATGAAACACAGAAATCGCATCGGAATTAAATACAAAAGGCACAACGCCGTTTTAAGTACAAGAATTAAGACTCTACTTACAGTCGGTGCTTTGATCCTTTCCTGTGAGACCAGTATTAGTTTCAGATACACCACTGCTGGTTTAATGTATTCCTTGGACCGTCACATTGACGATGAAACAAAAAAATCGCATCGGAATTAAATACAAAAGGCTCAACGCCGCCTTAAGTAGAAGAATTGAGACTCTTCTTACAGTCGGTGCGTTGATCCTTTCCTGTGAGACCAGTATTAGTTTCCGATACGCCACTGCAGGTTCAATGTATTCCTAGGACATTCACATTGACGATGTACACTGAGATTACATCGGAATTAAATACAAAAGGCACAATGCCGCCTTAAATGCAAGAAGCGTGAGACTTCTTAGAGTCTGTGCTTTGATTCTTTCCTATGAGACAACTATTAGTTTCCGATTCACCACTGCAGGTTCAATGTATTCTTTTACATACACATTGACGATGAAACACTGAAAATACATCGGATTTAAATACAAAAGCCACAATGCCGCCTTAAATGCAAGAAGAGTGAGACTTCTTAGAGTCTGAGCTTTGATCCTTTCCTATGAGACTGGTATTAGTTTCCGATACACCACTGCTGGTTCAATGTATTCCTTTTACTTACACATTGACGCTGAAACACTGAAATTACATCGGAATTAAATACAAAAGGCACAATGCCGCTTTAAATGCAAGAGGAGTGAAACTTCTTAGAGTCTGTGCTTTGATCCGTTCCTATGAGTCCAGTATTAGTTTCCGATACACCACTGCAGGTTCAATGTATTCCTTTTACATACACATTGACGATGAAACACTGAGATGACATCGGATTTAAATACAAAAGGCACAATGCCACCATAAGTGCAAAAGGAGTGAGACTTCTTAGAGTCTGTGCTTTGATCCTTCCCTATGAGACCAGTATTAGTTTCCGATACAACACTGCAGGTTCAATGTATTCCTAGGACCTTCACATTGACGATGAAATACAGAAATCGCATCGGAATTAAATACAAAAGACACAACGCCGCTTTAAGTAGAAGAATTAAGACTCTACTTACTGTCGGTGCTTTGATCCTTTCCTGTGAGACCAGTATTTGTTTCAGATACACCACTGCGGGTTTTACGTATTCCTTGGACCTTCACAATGACGATGAAACACAGAAATCGCATCGGAATTAAAAACAAAAGGCACAATGCCGCCTTAAGTACAAGAACAGAGACTCTTCTTACAGTCGGTGCTATGATCTCTTCCTGTGAGACCAGTATTAGTTTCCGATACACCACTCCAGATTCAATGTATTCCTTGGACATTCACATTGACGATGAAACACTGAAATTACATCGGAATTAAATACAAAAGGCACAATGCCGCCTTAAATGCAAGAAGAGTGAGACACCTTAGGGTCTGTGTTTTGATCCTTTCCTATGAGACCAGTATTAGTTTCCGATACACCACTGCAGGTTCAACGTATTCGTTTTACGTACACATTGTCAGTGAAACACTGAAATTACATCGGAATTAAATAGAAATGGCACAATGCCGCCTTAAATGCTAGAAGAGTGAGACTTCTTAGAGTCTGTACTTTGATCCTTTCCTATGAGACCAGTATTAGTTTCCGATACTCCACTGCAGGTTCAATGTATTCCTTTTACATACACATTGACGATGAAACACTGAAATTACATCGGAATTAAATACAATATGCACAATGCCGCCTTAAGTGCAAGAAGAGTGAGACTGCTTAGAGTCAGTGCTTTGATCCTACCCTGTGAGATTAGTATTAGTTTCCGATACACCACTGCAGGTTCAATGGATTCCTTGGACCTTCACATTGACGATGAAACACAGAAATCGCATTGGAATTATATACAAAAGGCACAACGCCACCTTAAGTACAAAAATTGAGACTCTTCCTACAGTCGGTGCTTTGATCCTTTCCAGTGAGACCAGTATTAGTTTCCGATACACCACTGCAGGTTCAATGTATTCCTTTTTCATACACATTGACGATGAAACACTGAAATTACATCGGAATTAAATACAAAAAGCATAATCCCGCCTTAAGTGCAAGAAGAATGAGACTTCTTAGAGTCAGTGCTTTGATCCTTTCCTGTGAGACCAGTATTCGTTTCCGATACACCACTGCTGGTTCTATGTATTCCTTGGACATTCATATTGACGATGAAACACTGAAATTACATCGGAATTAAATTCAAAAGGCACAATGCAGCCTTAAGTGCAAGAAGAGTGAGACTTCTTAGAGTCTGTGCTTTGATCCTTTCCTGTGAGACCAGTTTTAGTTTCCGATACACCACTGCAGGTTCAATGTATTGCATGGACCTTCACATTGAAGATGAAACACAGAAAACGCATCGGGATTAAATACAAAAGACACAACGCCGCCTTAAGTACAAGAATAGAGAAACTTCTTACAGTCGGTGCTTTGATCCTTTCCTGTGAGACCAGTATTAGTTTCCGATACACCACTGCAGGTTCAATGTATTCGTTTTACATACACATTGACGATGAAACACTGAAATGACATCGGAATTAAATACAAAAGCCACAATGCCGCCTTATATGCAAGAAGCGTGAGACTTCTTAGAGTCTGTGCTTTGATCCTTTCCTATGACACCAGTATTAGTTTCCGATACACCACTGCAGGTTCAATGTATTCCTTTTACGTACAAATTGACGATGAAACACTGAAATTACATTGGAATTAAATACAAAAGGCACAATGCCGCCCTAAATGCAAGAAGAGTGAGACTTCTTAGAGTCTGTGCTTTGATCCTTTCCTATGAGACCAGTATTAGCTTCTGGCACACCACTGCAGGTTCAATGTATTCCTTTTACATACACATTGACTATGAAATACTGAAATTACATTGGAATTAAATTCAAACGGCTCAATGCCGCCTTAAGTGCAAGATGAGCGAGACTTCTTAGAGTCTGTGCATCGATCCTTTGCTATGAGACCAGTATTAGTTTCCGATACACCACTGCAGGGTCAATATATTCCTTGGACCTTCACATTAACGATGAAACACAGAAATTGCATCACAATTAAATACAAAAGGCACAATGCCGCCTTAAGTACAAGAATAGAGACTCTTCTTACAGTCGGTGTTTTGATCCTATCCTGTGAGACCAGTATTTGTTTCCGATACACCACTGCAGGTTCAAAGTATTCCCTGGACATTCACATTGACGATGAAACACTGAAATTACATCGGAATTAAATACAAAAGGCACAATGCCGCCTTAAGAGCTAGATGAGTGAGACTTCTTAGAGCCTGTGCTTTGATCCTTTCCTATGAGACCAGTATTAGTTTCCGATACACCACTGCTGGATCTATGTATTCCTTGGACATTCACATTGACGATGAAACACTGAAATTACATCGGAATAAAATACAAAAGCCATAATCCCGCCTTAAGTGCAAGAAGAATGAGACTTCTTAGAGTCAGTGCTTTGATCCTTTCCTGTGAGACCAGTATTCGTTTCCGATACACCACTGCTGGTTCTATGTATTCCTTGGACATTCATATTGACGATGAAACACTGAAATTACATCGGAATTAAATTCAAAAGGCACAATGCAGCCTTAAGTGCAAGATGAGTGAGACTTCTTAGAGTCTGTGCTTTGATCCTTTCCTGTGAGACCAGTATTAGTTTCCGATACACCACTCCAGATTCAATGTATTGCTTGGACATTCACATTGACGATGAAACACTGAAATTACATCGGAATTAAATACAAAAGCCACAATTCCGCCTTAAGTACAAGAATAGAGACTATTCTTTCAGTCTGAGCTTTGATCCTTTCCTGTGAGACCAGTATTAGTTTCCGATACACCACTGCTGGTTCTATGTATTCCTTGGACATTCATATTGACGATGAAACACTGATATTACTTCGGAATTAAATACAAAAGGAACAATGCCGCCTTATGTGCAAGAAGAGTGAGACTTCTTAGAGTCAGTGCTTCGATCCTTTCCTGTGAGACCAGTATTAGTTTCCGATACACCACTGCAGGTTCAATGTATTGCTTGGACATTCACATTGACGATGAGACACTGAAATTACATCGGAATAAAATACAAAGGGCACAATGCCGCCATAAATGCAAGAAGAGTGAGACTTCTTAGAGTCAGTGCTTTGATCCTTTCCTGTGAGACCAGTATTAGTTTCCGATACACCACTGCAGGTTCAATGTATTCCTTGGACATTCACATTGACGATGAAACACAGAAATCGCATCGGAATTAAATACAAAAGGCACAATGCCGCCTTAAGTACAAGAATAGAGACTCTTCTTACAGTCGGTGCTTTGAGCATTCCCTGTGAGACCAGTATTAGTATCCGATACACCACTGCAAATTCAATGTATTACTTTTACCTTCACATTGAGGATGAAACACAGAAATCGCATCGGAATTAAATACAAAAGGCACTATGCCACCTTAAGTACAAGAACAGAGACTCTTCTTACAGTCGGTGCTATGATCTTTTCCTGTGAGACCAGTATTAGTTTCCGATACACCACTCCAGATTCAATGTATTCCTTGGACATTCACATTGACGATGAAACACTGAAATTACATCGGAATTAAATACAAAAGGCACAATGCCGCCTTAAATGCAAGAAGAGTGAGACACCGTAGGGTCTGTGTTTTGATCCTTTCCTATGAGACCGGTATTAGTTTCCGATACACCACTGCAGGTTCAACGTATTCGTTTTACGTACACATTGCCAATGAAACACTGAAATTACATCGGAATTAAATAGAAATGGCACAATGCCGCCTTAAATGCTAGAAGAGTGAGACTTCTTAGAGTCTGTACTTTGATCCTTTCCTATGAGACCAGTATTAGTTTCCGATACACCACTGCAGGTTCAATGTATTCCTTTTACATACACATTGGCGATGAAACACTGAAATTACATCGGAATTAAATACAATATGCACAATGCCGCCTTATGTGCAAGAAGAGTGAGACTTTTTAGAGTCTGTGCTTTGATCCTTTCCTGTGAGACCAGTATTCGTTTCCGACACACCACTGCTGGTTCTATGTATTCCTTGGACATTCATATTGACGATGAAACACTGAAATTACATCGGAATTAAATTCAAAAGGCACAATGCAGCCTTAAGTGCAAGAAGAGTGAGACTTCTTATAGTCTGTGCTTTGATCCTTTCCTATGAGACCAGTATTAGCTTCTGGCACACCACTGCAGGTTCAATGTATTGCATGGACCTTCACATTGAAGATGAAACACAGAAAACGCATCGGGATTAAATACAAAAGACTCAACGCCGCCTTAAGTACAAGAATAGAGACACTTCTTACAGTCGGTGCTTTGATCCTTTCCTGTGAGACCAGTATTAGTTTCCGATACACCACTGCAGGTTCAATGTATTCGTTTTACATACACATTGACGATGAAACACTGAAATGACATCGGAATTAAATACAAAAGCCACAATGCCGCCTTATATGCAAGAAGCGTGAGACTTCTTAGAGTCTGTGCTTTGATCCTTCCCTATGATACCAGTATTAGTTTCCGATACACCACTGCAGGTTCAATGTATTCCTTTTACGTACAAATTGACGATGAAACACTGAAATTACATTGGAATTAAATACAAAAGGCACAATGCCGCCCTAAATGCAAGAAGAGTGAGACTTCTAAGAGTCTGTGCTTTGATCCTTTCCTATGAGACCAGTATTAGCTTCTGGCACACCACTGCAGGTTCAATGTATTCCTTTTACATACACATTGACTATGAAATACTGAAATTACATTGGAATTAAATACAAAAGGCTCAATGCCGCCTTAAGTGCAAGATGAGCGAGACTTCTTAGAGTCTGTGCATCGATCCTTTGCTATGAGACCAGTATTAGTTTCCGATACACCACTGCAGGGTCAATATATTCCTTGGACCTTCACATTAACGATGAAACACAGAAATCGCATCACAATTAAATACAAAAGGCACAATGCCGCCTTAAGTACTAGAATAGAGACTCTTCTTACAGTCGGTGTTTTGATCCTATCCTGTGAGACCAGTATTTGTTTCCGATACACCACTGCAGGTTCAATGTATTCCCTGGACATTCACATTGACGATGAAACACTGAAATTACATCGGAATTAAATACAAAAGGCACAATGCCGCCTTAAGAGCAAGATGAGTGAGACTTCTTAGAGCCTGTGCTTTGATCCTTTCCTATGAGACCAGTATTAGTTTCCGATACACCACTGCAGGTTCAATGTATTCCGTTTACATACACATTGACGATGAAACACCGAAATTACATCGGAATTAAATACAAAGGCACAATGCCGCCTTAAGTGCAAGAAGAGTGAGACTTCTTTGCGTCTGTGCTTTGATCCTTTCCTGTGAGACCAGTATTAGTTTCCGATACACCACTGCACGTTCAATGTATTCCTTGGACCTTCACATTGACGATGAAACACTGATATTACTTCGGAATTAAATACAAAAGGAACAATGCCGCCTTAAGTGCAAGAAGAGTGAGACTTCTTAGAGTCTGTGCTTTGATCCTTTCCTATGAGACCAGTATTAGTTTCCGATACAACACAGCAGGTTCAATGTATTCCTTTTACATACACATTGACGATGAAACACTGAAATTACATCGGAATTAAATACAAAAGCCACAATTCCGCCTTAAGTACAAGAATAGAGACTCTTCTTTCAGTCTGAGCTTTGATCCTTTTCTGTGAGACCAGTATTAGTTTCCGATACACCACTGCACGTTCAATGTATTCCTTGGACTTTCCCAATGACGAAGAAACACTGAAATTACTTCGGAATTAAATACAAAAGGCACAATGCCGCCTTAAGTGCAAGAAGAGTGAGACTTCTTAGAGTCTGTGTTTTGATCCTTTCCTATGAGACCAGTATTAATTTCCGATACACCACTGCAGGTTCAATGTATCCTTTTACATACACATTGACGATGAAACACTGAAATTACATCGGAATTAAGTACAAAAGGCACAATGCCGCCTTACGTGCAAGAAGGCTGAGACTTCTTAGAGTCTGTGATTTGATCCTTTCCTGTGAGACCAGTATTAGTTTCCGATACACCACTGCAGGTGCAATGTATTCCTTGAACATTCACATTGACGATGAAACACAGAAATCGCATCGGAATTAAATACAAAAGGCACAATGCCACCTTAAGTACAAGAATAGAGACTCTTCTTACAGTCGGTGCTTTGATCTTTGCCTGTGAGACCAGTATTAGTTTCCGATATACCACTGCTGGTTCTAAGTTTTCCTTGGACCTTCACATTGACGATGAAACACAAAAATCGCATCGGAATTAAATACAAAAAGTTCAACGCCGCCTTAAGTAGAAGAATTGAGACTCTTCTTACAGTCTGTGCTTTGATCCTTTCCTATGAGACCAGTATTAGTTTCCGATACACCACTGCAGGTTCAATGTATTCCTTTGACATACACATTGACGATGAAACACTGAAATTACATCGGAATTAAATACAAAAGGCATAATGCCGCCTTAAGTGCAAGACGAGTGAGACTTCTTAGAGTCAGTGCTTTGATCCTTTCCTGTGAGACCAGTATTAGTTTGCGATACACCACTGCTGGTTCAATGTATTCCTTGGACATTCACATTGACGATGAAACACAGAAATCGCATCGGAATTAAATACAAAAGGCACATTGCCGCCTTAAGTACAAGAATAGTGACTCTTCTTACAGTTGGTGCTTTGAGCATTCCCTGTGAGACCAGTAGTGGTATCCGATACACCACTGCAAGTTCAATGTATTACTTGGACCTTCACATTGAGGATGAAACACAGAAATCGCATCGGAATTAAATACAAAAGGCACAATGCCGCCTTAAGTACAAGAACAGAGACTCTTCTTACAGTCGGTGCTTTGATCTTTTCCTGTGAGACCAGTATTAGTTTCCGATACACCACTCCAGATTCAATGTATTCCTTGGACTTTCACATTGACGATGAAACACTGAAATTACATCGGAATTAAATACAAAAGGCACAATGCCGCCTTAAATGCAAGAAGAGTGAGACACCTTAGGGTCTGTGTTTTGATCCTTTCCTATGAGACCAGAATTAGTTTCCGATACACCACTGTAGGTTCAATGTATTCGTTTTACGTACACATTGCCAATGAAACACTGAAATTACATCGGAATTAAATACAAAAGGCACAATGCCGCCTTAAATGCTGGAGGAGTGAGACTTCTTAGAGTCTGTACTTTGATCCTTTCCTATGAGACCAGTATTAGTTTCCGATACACCACTGCAGGTTCAATGTATTCCTTTTACAAACACATTGACGATGAAACACTGAAATTACATCGGAATTAAATACAATATGCACAATGCCGCCTTAAGTGCAAGAAGAGTGAGACTGCTTAGAGTCAGTGCTTTGATCCTTTCCTGTGAGACCAGTATTCGTTTCCGACACACCACCGCTGGTTCTATGTATTCCTTGGACATTCATATTGACGATGAAACACTGAAATTACATCGGAATTAAATTCAAAAGGCACAATGCAGCCTTAAGTGCAAGAAGAGTGAGACTTCTTAGAGTCTGTGCTTTGATCCTTTCCTATGAGACCAGTATTAGCTTCTGGCACACCACTGCAGGTTCAATGTATTGCATGGACCTTCACATTGAAGATGAAACACAGAAAACGCATCGGGATTAAATACAAAAGACACAACGCCGCCTTAAGTACAAGAATAGGGACACTTCTTACAGTCGGTGCTTTGATCCTTTCCTGTGAGACCAGTATTAGTTTCCGATACACCACTGCAGGTTCAATGTATTCGTTTTACATACACATTGACGATGAAACAATGAAATGACATCGGAATTAAATACAAAAGCCACAATGCCGCCTTATATGCAAGAAGCGTGAGACTTCTTAGAGTCTGTGCTTTGATCCTTCCCTATGATACCAGTATTAGTTTCCGATACACCACTGCAGGTTCAATGTATTCCTTTTACGTACAAATTGACGATGAAACACTGAAATTACATTGGAATTAAATACAAAAGGCACAATGCCGCCCTAAATGCAAGAAGAGTGAGACTTCTAAGAGTCTGTGCTTTGATCCTTTCCTATGAGACCAGTATTAGCTTCTGGCACACCACTGCAGGTTCAATGTATTCCTTTTACGTACACATTGACTATGAAATACTGAAATTACATTGGAATTAAATACAAAAGGCTCAATGCCGCCTTAAGTGCAAGATGAGCGAGACTTCTTAGAGTCTGTGCATCGATCCTTTGCTATGAGACCAGTATTAGTTTCCGATACACCACTGCAGGGTCAATATATTCCTTGGACCTTCACATTAACGATGAAACACAGAAATCGCATCACAATTAAATACAAAAGGCACAATGCCGCCTTAAGTACTAGAATAGAGACTCTTCTTACAGTCGGTGTTTTGGTCCTATCCTGTGAGACCAGTATTTGTTTCCGATACACCACTGCAGGTTCAATGTATTCCCTGGACATTCACATTGACGATGAAACACTGAAATTACATCGGAATTAAATGCAAAAGGCACAATGCCGCCTTAAGAGCAAGATGAGTGAGACTTCTTAGAGCCTGTGCTTTGATCCTTTCCTATGAGACCAGTATTAGTTTCCGATACACCACTGCAGGTTCAATGTATTCCGTTTACATACACATTGACGATGAAACACCGAAATTACATCGGAATTAAATACAAAGGCACAATGCCGCCTTAAGTGCAAGAAGAGTGAGACTTCTTTGCGTCTGTGCTTTGATCCTTTCCTGTGACACCAGTATTAGTTTCCGATACACCACTGCACGTTCAATGTATTCCTTGGACCTTCACATTGACGATGAAACACTGATATTACTTCGGAATTAAATACAAAAGGAACAATGCCGCCTTAAGTGCAAGAAGAGTGAGACTTCTTAGAGTCTGTGCTTTGATCCTTTCCTATGAGACCAGTATTAGTTTCCGATACAACACAGCAGGTTCAATGTATTCCTTTTACATACACATTGACGATGAAACACTGAAATTACATCGGAATTAAATACAAAAGCCACAATTCCGCCTTAAGTACAAGAATAGAGACTCTTCTTTCAGTCTGAGCTTTGATCCTTTTCTGTGAGACCAGTATTAGTTTCCGATACACCACTGCACGTTCAATGTATTCCTTGGACTTTCCCAATGACGAAGAAACACTGAAATTACTTCGGAATTAAATACAAAAGGCACAATGCCGCCTTAAGTGCAAGAAGAGTGAGACTTCTTAGAGTCTGTGTTTTGATCCTTTCCTATGAGACCAGTATAAATTTCCGATACACCACTGCAGGTTCAATGTATCCTTTTACATACACATTGACGATGAAACACTGAAATTACATCGGAATTAAGTACAAAAGGCACAATGCCGCCTTACGTGCAAGAAGGCTGAGACTTCTTAGAGTCTGTGATTTGATCCTTTCCTGTGAGACCAGTATTAGTTTCCGATACACCACTGCAGGTGCAATGTATTCCTTGAACATTCACATTGACGATGAAACACAGAAATCGCATCGGAATTAAATACAAAAGGCACAATGCCACCTTAAGTACAAGAATAGAGACTCTTCTTACAGTCGGTGCTTTGATCCTTGCCTGTGAGACCAGTATTAGTTTCCGATATACCACTGCTGGTTCTAAGTTTTCCTTGGACCTTCACATTGACGATGAAACACAAAAATCGCATCGGAATTAAATACAAAAAGTTCAACGCCGCCTTAAGTAGAAGAATTGAGACTCTTCTTACAGTCTGTGCTTTGATCCTTTCCTATGAGACCAGTATTAGTTTCCGATACACCACTGCAGGTTCAATGTATTCCTTTGACATACACATTGACGATGAAACACTGAAATTACATCGGAATTAAATACAAAAGGCATAATGCCGCCTTAAGTGCAAGACGAGTGAGACTTCTTAGAGTCAGTGCTTTGATCCTTTCCTGTGAGACCAGTATTAGTTTGCGATACACCACTGCTGGTTCAATGTATTCCTTGGACATTCACATTGACGATGAAACACAGAAATCGCATCGGAATTAAATACAAAAGGCACATTGCCGCCTTAAGTACAAGAATAGAGACTCTTCTTACAGTTGGTGCTTTGAGCATTCCCTGTGAGACCAGTAGTGGTATCCGATACACCACTGCAAGTTCAATGTATTACTTGGACCTTCACATTGAGGATGAAACACAGAAATCGCATCGGAATTAAATACAAAAGGCACAATGCCGCCTTAAGTACAAGAACAGAGACTCTTCTTACAGTCGGTGCTTTGATCTTTTCCTGTGAGACCAGTATTAGTTTCCGATACACCACTCCAGATTCAATGTATTCCTTGGACTTTCACATTGACGATGAAACACTGAAATTACATCGGAATTAAATACAAAAGGCACAATGCCGCCTTAAATGCAAGAAGAGTGAGACACCTTAGGGTCTGTGTTATGATCCTTTCCTATGAGACCAGAATTAGTTTCCGATACACCACTGTAGGTTCAATGTATTCGTTTTACGTACACATTGCCAATGAAACACTGAAATTACATCGGAATTAAATACAAAAGGCACAATGCCGCCTTAAATGCTAGAGGAGTGAGACTTCTTAGAGTCTGTACTTTGATCCTTTCCTATGAGACCAGTATTAGTTTCCGATACACCACTGCAAGGTCAATGTATTCCTTTTACAAACACATTGACGATGAAACACTGAAATTACATCGGAATTAAATACAATATGCACAATGCCGCCTTAAGTGCAAGAAGAGTGAGACTGCTTAGAGTCAGTGCTTTGATCCTTTCCTGTGAGACCAGTATTCGTTTCCGACACACCACTGCTGGTTCTATGTATTCCTTGGACATTCATATTGACGATGAAACACTGAAATTACATCGGAATTAAATTCAAAAGGCACAATGCAGCCTTAAGTGCAAGAAGAGTGAGACTTCTTAGAGTCTGTGCTTTGATCCTTTCCTATGAGACCAGTATTAGCTTCTGGCACACCACTGCAGGTTCAATGTATTGCATGGACCTTCACATTGAAGATGAAACACAGAAAACGCATCGGGATTAAATACAAAAGACACAACGCCGCCTTAAGTACAAGAATAGAGACACTTCTTACAGTCGGTGCTTTGATCCTTTCCTGTGAGACCAGTATTAGTTTCCGATACACCACTGCAGGTTCAATGTATTCGTTTTACATACACATTGACGATGAAACACTGAAATGACATCGGAATTAAATACAAAAGCCACAATGCCGCCTTATATGCAAGAAGCGTGAGACTTCTTAGAGTCTGTGCTTTGATCCTTCCCTATGATACCAGTATTAGTTTCCGATACACCACTGCAGGTTCAATGTATTCCTTTTACGTACAAATTGACGATGAAACACTGAAATTACATTGGAATTAAATTCAAAAGGCACAATGCCGCCCTAAATGCAAGAAGAGTGAGACTTCTAAGAGTCTGTGCTTTGATCCTTTCCTATGAGACCAGTATTAGCTTCTGGCACACCACTGCAGGTTCAATGTATTCCTTTTACATACACATTGACTATGAAATACTGAAATTACATTGGAATTAAATACAAAAGGCTCAATGCCGCCTTAAGTGCAAGATGAGCGAGACTTCTTAGAGTCTGTGCATCGATCCTTTGCTATGAGACCAGTATTAGTTTCCGATACACCACTGCAGGGTCAATATATTCCTTGGACCTTCACATTAACGATGAAACACAGAAATCGCATCACAATTAAATACAAAAGGCACAATGCCGCCTTAAGTACTAGAATAGAGACTCTTCTTACAGTCGGTGTTTTGATCCTATCCTGTGAGACCAGTATTTGTTTCCGATACACCACTGCAGGTTCAATGTATTCCCTGGACATTCACATTGACGATGAAACACTGAAATTACATCGGAATTAAATACAAAAGGCACAATGCCGCCTTAAGAGCAAGATGAGTGAGACTTCTTAGAGCCTGTGCTTTGATCCTTTCCTATGAGACCAGTATTAGTTTCCGATACACCACTGCAGGTTCAATGTATTCCGTTTACATACACATTGACGATGAAACACCGAAATTACATCGGAATTAAATACAAAGGCACAATGCCGCCTTAAGTGCAAGAAGAGTGAGACTTCTTTGCGCCTGTGCTTTGATCCTTTCCTGTGAGACCAGTATTAGTTTCCGATACACCACTGCACGTTCAATGTATTCCTTGGACCTTCACATTGACGATGAAACACTGATATTACTTCGGAATTAAATACAAAAGGAACAATGCCGCCTTAAGTGCAAGAAGAGTGAGACTTCTTAGAGTCTGTGCTTTGATCCTTTCCTATGAGACCAGTATTAGTTTCCGATACAACACAGCAGGTTCAATGTATTCCTTTTACATACACATTGACGATGAAACACTGAAATTACATCGGAATTAAATACAAAAGCCACAATTCCGCCTTAAGTACAAGAATAGAGACTCTTCTTTCAGTCTGAGCTTTGATCCTTTTCTGTGAGACCAGTATTAGTTTCCGATACACCACTGCACGTTCAATGTATTCCTTGGACTTTCCCAATGACGAAGAAACACTGAAATTACTTCGGAATTAAATACAAAAGGCACAATGCCGCCTTAAGTGCAAGAAGAGTGAGACTTCTTAGAGTCTGTGTTTTGATCCTTTCCTATGAGACCAGTATTAATTTCCGATACACCACTGCAGGTTCAATGTATCCTTTTACATACACATTGACGATGAAACACTGAAATTACATCGGAATTAAGTACAAAAGGCACAATGCCGCCTTACGTGCAAGAAGGCTGAGACTTCTTAGAGTCTGTGATTTGATCCTTTCCTGTGAGACCAGTATTAGTTTCCGATACACCACTGCAGGTGCAATGTATTCCTTGAACATTCACATTGACGATGAAACACAGAAATCGCATCGGAATTAAATACAAAAGGCACAATGCCACCTTAAGTACAAGAATAGAGACTCTTCTTACAGTCGGTGCTTTGATCCTTGCCTGTGAGACCAGTATTAGTTTCCGATATACCACTGCTGGTTCTAAGTTTTCCTTGGACCTTCACATTGACGATGAAACACAAAAATCGCATCGGAATTAAATACAAAAAGTTCAACGCCGCCTTAAGTAGAAGAATTGAGACTCTTCTTACAGTCTGTGCTTTGATCCTTTCCTATGAGACCAGTATTAGTTTCCGATACACCACTGCAGGTTCAATGTATTCCTTTGACATACACATTGACGATGAAACACTGAAATTACATCGGAATTAAATACAAAAGGCATAATGCCGCCTTAAGTGCAAGACGAGTGAGACTTCTTAGAGTCAGTGCTTTGATCCTTTCCTGTGAGACCAGTATTAGTTTGCGATACACCACTGCTGGTTCAATGTATTCCTTGGACATTCACATTGACGATGAAACACAGAAATCGCATCGGAATTAAATACAAAAGGCACATTGCCGCCTTAAGTACAAGAATAGAGACTCTTCTTACAGTTGGTGCTTTGAGCATTCCCTGTGAGACCAGTAGTGGTATCCGATACACCACTGCAAGTTCAATGTATTACTTGGACCTTCACATTGAGGATGAAACACAGAAATCGCATCGGAATTAAATACAAAAGGCACAATGCCGCCTTAAGTACAAGAACAGAGACTCTTCTTACAGTCGGTGCTTTGATCTTTTCCTGTGAGACCAGTATTAGTTTCCGATACACCACTCCAGATTCAATGTATTCCTTGGACTTTCACATTGACGATGAAACACTGAAATTACATCGGAATTAAATACAAAAGGCACAATGCCGCCTTAAATGCAAGAAGAGTGAGACACCTTAGGGTCTGTGTTTTGATCCTTTCCTATGAGACCAGAATTAGTTTCCGATACACCACTGTAGGTTCAATGTATTCGTTTTACGTACACATTGCCAATGAAACACTGAAATTAAATCGGAATTAAATACAAAAGGCACAATGCCGCCTTAAATGCTGGAGGAGTGAGACTTCTTAGAGTCTGTACTTTGATCCTTTCCTATGAGACCAGTATTAGTTTCCGATACACCACTGCAGGTTCAATGTATTCCTTTTACAAACACATTGACGATGAAACACTGAAATTACATCGGAATTAAATACAATATGCACAATGCCGCCTTAAGTGCAAGAAGAGTGAGACTGCTTAGAGTCAGTGCTTTGATCCTTTCCTGTGAGACCAGTATTCGTTTCCGATACACCACTGCTGGTTCTATGTATTCCTTGGACATTCATATTGACGATGAAACACTGAAATTACATCGGAATTAAATTCAAAAGGCACAATGCAGCCTTAAGTGCAAGGAGAGTGAGACTTCTTAGGGTCTGTGCTTTGATCCTTTCCTGTGAGACCAGTGTTAGTTTCCGATACTCCACTGCACGTTCAATGTGTTCCTTTTACATACACATTGACGCTGAAACACTGAAATTACATCGGAATTAAATACAGAAGGCTCAATGCCGCCTTAAGTGCAAGAAGATTGAGACTTCATTGAGTCTGTGCTTTGATCCTCTCCTGTGAGACCAGTTTTAGTTTCCGATACACCACTGCAGGTTCAATGTATTGCTTGGACCTTCACATTGAAGATGAAACACAGAAAACGCATCGGGATTAAATACAAAAGACACAACACCGCCTTAAGTACAAGAATAGAGACACTTCTTTCAGTCGGTGCTTTGATCCATTCCTGTGAGACCAGTATTAGTTTCCGATACACCACTGCAGGTTCAATGTATTCGTTTTACATACACATTGACGATGAAACACTGAAATGACATCGGAATTAAATATAAAAGCCACAATGCCGCCTTATATGCAAGAAGCGTGAGACTTCTTAGAGTCTGTGCTTTGATCCTTTCCTATGACACCAGTATTAGTTTCCGATACACCACTGCAGGTTCAATGTATTCCTTTTACGTACAAATTGACGATGAAACACTGAAATTACATTGGAACTTAATACAAATGGCACAATGCCGCCTTAAATGCAATAAGAGGCAGACTTCTTAGAGACTGGGCTTTGAGCCCTTCCTATGAGACCAGTATTAGCTTCTGGCACACCACTGCAGGTTCAATGTATTCCTTTTACATACACATTGACTATGAAACACTGAAATTACATTGGAATTAAATACAAAAGGCTCAATGCCGCCTTAAGTGCAAGATGAGCGAGACTTCTTAGAGTCTGTGCATCGATCCTTTGCTATGAGACCAGTATTAGTTTCCGAAACAACACACCAGGGTAAATATATTCCTTGGACCTTCACATTAACGATGAAACACAGAAATCGCATCGCAATTAAATACAAAAGGCACAATGCCGCCTTAAGTACTAGAATAGAGTCTCTTCTTACAGTCGGTGTTTTGATCCCTTCCTGTGAGACCAGTATTTGTTTCCGATACACCACTGCAGGTTCAATGTATTCCCTGGACATTCACATTGACGATGAAACACTGAAATTACATCGGAATTAAATACAAAAGGCACAATGCCGCCTTAAGAGCAAGATGAGTGAGACTTCTTAGAGTCTGTGCTTTGATCCTTTCCTATGAGACCAGTGTTAGTTTCCGATACACCACTGCAGGTTCAATGTATTCCGTTTACATACACATTGACGATGAAACACTGAAATTATATCGGAATTAAATACAAAGGCACAATGCCGCCTTAAGTGCAAGAAGAGTGAGACTTCTTTGCGTCTGTGCTTCGATCCTTTCCTGTGAGACCAGTATTAGTTTCCGATACACCACTGCACGATCAATGTATTCCTTGGACCTTCACATTGACGATGAAACACTGATATTACTTCGGAATTAAATACAAAAGGAACAATGCCGCCTTAAGTGCAAGAAGAGTGAGACTTCTTAGAGTCTGTGTTTTGATCCTTTCCTATGAGACCAGTATTAGTTTCCGATACAACACAGCAGGTTCAATGTATTCCTTTTACATACACATTGACGATGAAACACTGAAATTACATCGGAATTAAATACAAAAGCCACAATTCCGCCTTAAGTACAAGAATAGAGACTCTTCTTTCAGTCTGAGCTTTGATCCTTTCCTGTGAGACCAGTATTAGTTTCCGATACACCACTGCAGGTTCAATGTATTCGTTTTACATACAAATTGACGATGAAACACTGAAATTACATTGGAATTAAATACAAAAGGCTCAATGCCGCCTTAAGTGCAAGATGAGCGAAACTTCTTAGAGTCTGTGCATCGATCCTTTCCTATGAGACCAGTATTAGTTTCCGATACACCACTGCAGGGTCAATATATTCCTTGGACCTTCACATTAACGATGAAACACAGAAATCGCATCGCAATTAAATACAAAAGGTACAATGCCGCCTTAAGTACTAGAATAGAGACTCTTCTTTCAGTCTGAGCTTTGATCCTTTCCTGTGAGACCAGTATTAGTTTCCGATACACCACTGCAGGTTCAATGTATTCGTTTTACATACACATTGACGATGAAACACTGAAATGACATCGGAATTAAATACAAAAGCCACAATGCCGCCTTATATGCAAGAAGCGTGAGACTTCTTTGAGTCTGTGTTTTGATCCTTTCCTATGACACCAGTATTAGTTTCCGACACATCACTGCAGGTTCAATGTATTCCTTTTACATACAAATTGACGATGAAACACTGAAATTACATTGGAATTAAATACAAAAGGCACAATGCCGCCTTAAATGCAAGAAGAGTGAGACTTCTTAGAGTCTGTGCTTTGATCCTTTCCTATGAGACCAGTATTAGCTTCTAGCACACCACTGCAGTTTCAATGTATTCCTTTTACATACACATTGACTATGAAACACTGAAATTACATTGGAATTAAATACAAAAGGCTCAATGCCGCCTTAAGTGCAAGATGAGCGAGACGTCTTAGAGTCTGTGCATCGATCCTTTCCTATGAGACCAGTATTAGTTTCCGATACACCACTGCAGGGTCAATATATTCCTTGGACCTTCACATTAACGATGAAACACAGAAATCGCATCGCAATTAAATACAAAAGGCACAATGCCGCCTTAAGTACTAGAATAGAAACTCTTCTTACAGTCGGTGTTTTGATCCTTTCCTGTGAGACCAGTATTAGTTTCCGATACACCACTGCACGTTCAATGTATTCCTTGGACTTTCCCAATGACGATGAAACACTGAAATTACTTCGGAATTAAATACAAAAGGCACAATGCCGCCTTAAGTGCAAGAAGAGTGAGACTTCTTAGAGTCTGTGTTTTGATCCTTTCCTATGAGACCAGTATTAATTTCCGATACACCACTGCAGGTTCAATGTATTCCTTTTACATACACATTGACGATGAAACACTGAAATTACATCGGAATTAAGTACAAAAGGCACAATGCCGCCTTACGTGCAAGAAGGCTGAGACTTCTTAGAGTCTGTGATTTGATCCTTTCCTGTGAGACCAGTATTAGTTTCCGATACACCACTGCAGGTGCAATGTATTCCTTGGACATTCACATTGACGATGAAACACAGAAATCGCATCGGAATTAAATACAAAATGCACAATGCCACCTTAAGTACAAGTATAGAGACTCTTGTTACAGTCGGTGCTTTGATCCTTTCCTGTGAGACCAGTATTGGTTTCCGATACACCACTGCTGGTTCTATGTATTCCTTGGACATTCACATTGACGATGAAACACTGAAATTACATCGGAATAAAACACAAAAGGCTGAATGCCGCCTTAAGTGCAAGAAGAGTGAGACTTCTTAGAATCAGTGCTTTGATCCTTGCCTGTGAGACCAGTATTTGTTTCCGATACACCACTGCAGGTTCAATATATTCCTTGGACATTCACATTGACGATGACACACTGAGATTACATCGGAATAAAATACAAAAGGCACAATGCCGCCATAAATGCAAGAAGAGTGAGACTTCTTAGAGTCTGTGACTTGATCCTTTCCTGTGAGACCAGTATTAGTTTCCGATACACCACTGCAGGTTCAATGTATTCCTTTTACATACACATTGACGATGAAACACTGAAATTACATCGGAATTAAATACAAAAGGCATAATGCCGCCTTAAGTGCAAGAAGAGTGAGACTTCTTAGAGTCAGTGCTTTGATCCTTTCCTGTGAGACCCGTATTAGTTTCCGATACACCACTGCAGTTTCAATGTATTCCTTGGACCTCTACATTGACGATAAAACATAGAACTCGCATCGGAATTAAATACAAAAGGCACAACTCCGCCTACGGTACAAGAATGGAGACTCTTCTTACAGTTGGTGCTTTGATCCTTTCCTGTGAGACCTGTATTAGTTTCCGATACACCACTGCTGGTTCTATGTATTCCTTGGACATTCACATTGACGATGAAACACTGAAATTACATCGGAATTAATTACAAAAGGCATAATTCCGCCTTAAGTGCAAAAGGAGTGAGACTTCTTAGAGTCTGTGCTTTGATCCTTTCCTATAAGAACAGTATTAGTTTCCGATACACCACTGCAGGTTCAATGTATTCCTTTTACATACACATTGACGATGATACACTGACATTACATCGGAATTAAGTACACAAGGCACAATGCAGCCTTACGTGCAAGAAGGGTGAGACTTCTTAGAGTCTGTGATTTGATCGTGTCCTGTGAGACCAGTATTAGTTTCCGATACACCACTGCAGGTTCAATGTATTCCTTGGACTGTCACATTGACGATGAAACACAGAAATCGCATCGGAATTAAATACAAAAGGCACAATGCCGCCTTAACTACAAGAATAGAGACTCTTCTTAAAGTCGGTGCTTTGAGCATTCCCTGTGAGACCAGTATTACATTCCGATACACCACTGCAAGTTCAATGTATTTCTTGGACCTTCACATTGACGATGAAACACTGAAAATACATCGGAATTAAATACAAAAGGCACAATGCCGCCTTAAATGCAAGAAGAGTGATACACCTTAGAGTCTGTGTTTTGATCCTTTCCTATGAGACCAGTATTAGTTTCCGATACGCCACTGCAGGTTCAATGTATTAGATTTTCATACACATTGACGATGAAACACAGAAATTACATCGGAATTAAATACAAAAGGCATAATCCCGCCTTAAGTGCAAGAAGAATGAGACTTCTTAGAGTCAGTGCTTTGATCCTTTCCTGTGAGACCAGTATTCGTTTCCGATACACCACTGCTGGTTCTATGTATTCCTTGGACATTCATATTAACGATGAATCACTGAAATTACATCGGAATTAAATACAAAAGGCACAATGCAGCCTTAAGTGCAAGAAGAGTGAGACTTCTTAGAGTCTGTGCTTTGATCCTTTTCTGTGAGACCAGTGTTAGTTTCCGATACTCCACTGCAGGTTCAATGTATTCCTTTTACATACACTTTGACGCTGAAACACTGAAATTACATCGGAATTAAATACAAAAGGCACAATGCCGCCTTAAGTGCAAGAAGATTGAGACTTCATTGAGTCTGTGCTTTGATCCTTTCCTGTGAGACCAGTTTTAGTTTCCGATACACCACTGCAGGTTCAATGTATTGCTTGGACCTTCACATTGAAGATGAAACACAGAAAACGCATCGGGATTAAATACAAAAGACACATCTCCGCCTTAAGTACAAGAATAGAGACACTTCTTACAGTCGGTGCTTTGATCCATTCCTGTGAGACCAGTATTAGTTTCCGATACATCACTGCAGGTTCAATGTATTCGTTTTACATACACATTGACGATGAAACACTGAAATGACATCGGAATTAAATACAAAAGCCACAATGCCGCCTTATATACAAGAAGCGTGAGACTTCTTAGAGTCTGTGTTTTGATCCTTTCCTATGACACCAGTATTAGTTTCCGATACACCACTGCAGGTTCAATGTATTCCTTTTACATACACTTTGACGCTGAAACACTGAAATTACATCGGAATTAAATACAAAAGGCACAATGCCGCCTTAAATGCAAGAAGAGTGAGACTTCTTAGAGTCTGTGCTTTGATCCTTTCCTATGAGACCAGTATTAGCTTCTAGCACACCACTGCAGGTTCAATGTATTCCTTTTACATACACATTGACTATGAAACACTGAAATTACATTGGAATTAAATACAAAAGGCTCAATGCCGCCTTAAGTGCAAGATGAGCGAGACTTCTTAGAGTCTGTGAATCGATCCTTTCCTATGAGACCAGTATTAGTTTCCGATACACCACTGCAGGGTCAATATATTCCTTGGACCTTCACATTAACGATGAAACACAGAAATCGCATCGCAATTAAGTACAAAAGGCACAATGCCGCCTTAAGTACTAGAATAGAGACTCATCTTACAGTCGGTGTTTTGATCCTTTCCTGTGAGACCAGTATTTGTTTCCGATACACCACTGCAGGTTCCATGTATTCCCTGGTCATTCACATTGACGATGAAACGCTGAAATTACATCGGAATTAAATACAAAAGGCACAATGCCGCCTTAAGAGCAAGATGAGTGAGACTTCTTAGAGTCTGTGCTTTGATCCTTTCCTATGAGACCAGTATTAGTTTCCGATACACCACTGCAGGTTCAATGTATTCCGTTTACATACACATTGACGATGAAACACTGAAATTACATCGGAATTAAATACAAAGGCACAATGCCGCCTTAGGTGCAAGAAGAGTGAGACTTCTTTGCGTCTGTGCTTTGATCCTTTCCTGTGAGACCAGTATTAGTTTCCGATCCACCACTGCACGTTCAATGTATTCCTTGGACCTTCACATTGACGATGAAAAACTGATATTACTTCGGAATTAAATACAAAAGGAACAATGCCGCCTTAAGTGCAAGAAGAGTGAGACTTCTTAGAGTCTGTGTTTTGATCCTTTCCTATGAGACCAGTATTAATTTCCGATACACCACTGCAGGTTCAATGTATTCCTTTTACATACACATTGACGATGAAACACTGAAATTACATCGGAATTAAGTACAAAACGCACAATGCCGCCTTACGTGCAAGAAGGCTGAGACTTCTTAGAGTCTGTGATTTGACCCTTTCCTGTGAGACCAGTATTAATTTCCGATACACCACTGCAGGTGCAATGTATTCCTTGGACATTCACATTCACGATGAAACACAGAAATCGCATCGGAATTAAATACAAAAGGCAAAATGCCACCTTAAGAACAAGAACAGAGACTCTTGTTACAGTCGGTGCTTTGATCCTTTCCTGTGAGACCAGTATTAGTTTCCGATACACCACTGCTGGTTCTATGTATTCCTTGGACATTCACATTGACGATGAAACACTGAAATTACATCGGAATAAAACACAAAAGGCATAATGCCGCCTTAAGTGCAAGAAGAGTGAGACTTCTTAGAGTCAGTGCTTTGTTCCTTGCCTGTGAGACCAGTATTAGTTTCCGATACACCATTGCCGGTTCAATATATTCCTTGGACATTCACATTGACGATGAGACACTGAGATTACATCGGAATAAAATACAAAAGGCACAATGCCGCCATAAATGCAAGAAGAGTGAGACTTCTTAGAGTCTGTGCCTTGATCCTTTCCTATGAGACCAGTATTAGTTTACGATACACCACTGCAGGTTCAATGTATTCCTTTTACATACACATTGACGATGAAACACTGAAATTACATCGGAATTAAATACAAAAGGCATAATGCCGCCTTAAGTGCAAGAAGAGTGAGACTTCTTAGAGTCAGTGCTTTGATCCTTTCCTGTGAGACCAGTATTAGTTTCCGATACACCACTGCAGGTTCAATGTATTCCTTGGAACTCTATATTGACGATAAAACATAGAACTCGCATCGGAATTAAATACAAAAGGCACAACTCCGCCTACGGTACAAGAATGGAGACTCTTCTTACAGTTGGTGCTTTGATCCTTTCCTGTGAGACCTGTATTAGTTTCCGATACACCACTGCTGGTTCTATGTATTCCTTGGACATTCACATTGACGATGAAACACTGAAATTACATCGGAATTAATTACAAAAGGCATAATTCCGCCTTAAGTGCAAAAGGAGTGAGACTTCTTAGAGTCTGTGCTTTGATCCTTTCCTATAAGAACAGTATTAGTTTCCGATACACCACTGCAGGTTCAATGTATTCCCTTTACATACACATTGACGATGATACACTGACATTACATCGGAATTAAGTACAAAAGGCACAATGCAGCCTTACGTGCAAGAAGGGTGAGACTTCGTAGAGTCTGTGATTTGATCGTTTCCTGTGAGACCAGTATTAGTTTCCGATACACCACTGCAGGTTCAATGTATTCCTTGGACATTCACATTGACGATGAAACACAGAAATCGCATCGGAATTAAATACAAAAGGCACAATGCCGCCTTAACTACAAGAATAGAGACTCTTCTTAAAGTCGGTGCTTTGAGCATTCCCTGTGAGACCAGTATTAGATTCCGATACACCACTGCAAGTTCAATGTATTCCTTGGACCTTCACATTGACGATGAAACACAGAAATCGCATCGGAATTAAATACAAAAATCACAATGCCGCCTTAAGTACAAGGATAGAGACTCTTCTTACTGTCGGTGCTTTGATCCTTTCCTGTGAGACCAGTATTAGTTTCCGATACACCACTCCAGGTTCAATATATTCCTTGGACATTCACATTGACGATGAAACACTGAAAATACATAGGAATTAAATACAAAAGGCACAATGCCGCCTTAAATGCAAGAAGAGTGAGACACCTTAGAGTCTGTGTTTTGATCCTTTCCTATGAGACCAGTATTAGTTTCGCATACGCCACTGCAGGTTCAATGTATTCGTTTTACGTACACATTGCCAATGAAACACTGAAATTACATCGGAATTAAATACAAAAGGCATAATGCGGCCTTAAGTGCAAGAAGAATGAACTTCTTAGAGTCAGTGCTTTGATCCTTTCCTGTGAGACCAGACTTAGTTTCCGATACACCACTGCAGGTTCAATGAATTCCTTGGACCTTCACATTGACAATGAAACACAGAAATCGCATCGGAATTAAATACAGAAGGCACAATGCCGCCTTAAGTACAAGAATTGAGACTCTTCTTACAGTCGGTGCTTTGATCCTTTCCTGTGAGACCAGTATTCGTTTCCGATACACCACTGCTGGTTCTATGTATTCCTTGGACATTCATATTGACGATGAAGCACTGAAATTACATCGGAATTAAATTCAAAAGGCACAATGCCGCCTGAAATGCAAAAAGAGTGAGACTTCTTAGAGTCTGTGCATTGATCCTTTCCTGTGAGACCAGTGTTAGTTCCGATACTCCAATGCAGGTTCAATGTATTCGTTTTACATACACTTTGACGATGAAACACTGAAATTACATCGGAATTAAATACAAAAGGCACAATGCCGCCTTAAGTACAAGAAGATTGAGACTTCATTGACTCTGTGCTTTGATCCTTTCCTGTGAGACCAGTTTTAGTTTCCGATACACCACTGCAGGTTCAATGTATTGCTTGGACCTTCACATTGAAGATGAAACACAGAAAACGCATCGGGATTAAATACAAAAGGCACAACGCCGCCTTAAGTACAAGAATAGAGACTCTTCTTACAGTCGGTGCTTTGATCCATTCCTGTGAGACCAGTATTAGTTTCCGATACACCACTGCATGTTCAATGTATTCGTTTTACATACACATTGACGATAAAACACTGAAATTACATCGGAATTAAATACAAAAGCCACAATGCCGCCTTAAATGCAAGAAACATGAGACTTCTTAGAGTCTGTGCTTTGATCCTTTCCTATGACACCAGTATTAGTTTCCGATACACCCTGCCGGTTCAATGTATTCCTTTTACATACAAATTGACGATGAAACACTGAAATTACATTGGAATTAAATACAAAAGGCACAATGCCGCCTTAAATGCAAGAAGAGTGAGACTTCTTAGAGTCTGTGCTTTGATCCTTTCCTATGAGACCAGTATTAGCTTCTGGCACACCACTGCAGGTTCAATGTATTCCTTTTACATACACATTGACTATGAAACACTGAAATTACATAGGAATTAAATACAAAAGGCACAATGCCGCATTAAATGCAAGAAGAGTGAGACTTCTTACAGTCTGTGCTTTGATCCTTTCCTATGAGACCAGTATTAGTTTTCGATACACCACTGCAGGTTCAATGTATTCCTTTTACATACACATTGACGATGAAACATTGAAATTACATCAGAATTAAATACAAAAGGCACAATTCCGCCATAATTCAAGAAGAGTGAGAGTTCTTAGAGTCTCTGCTTTGATCCTTTCCTATAAGACCAGTATTAGTTTACGATACACCACTGCAGGTTCAATGTATTCCTCTTACATACACATTGACAATGAAACACTGATATTACATCGGAATTAAATACAAAGGCACAATGCCGCCTTAAGTGCAAGAAGAGTGAGACTTCTTAGCGTCTGTGCTTTGATCCTTTCCTGTGAGACCAGTATTAGTCTCCGATACACCACTGCAGGTTCAATGTATTCCTTTTACATACACATTGACTATGAATCACTGAAATTACATCGGAATTAAATACAAAAGGCTCAATGCCGCCTTAAGTGCAAGAAGAGTGAGACTTCTTAGAGTCTGTGCTTTGATCCTTTCCTATGAGATCAGTATTAGTTTCCGGTACACCACTGTAGTATCAATGTATTCGTTTTACGTACACATTGCCAATGAAACACTGAAATTACATCTTAATTAAATACAAAAGGCACATTGCCGCCTTAAATGCAAGAAGAGTGAGACTTCTTAGAGTCTGTACTTTGATCCTTTCCCATGAGACCAGTATTAGTTTCCGATACACCACTGCAGGTTCAATGTATTCCTTTTACATACTCATTGACGATGAAACACTGAAATTACATCGGAATTAAATACAATATGCACAATGCCGCCTTAAGTGCAAGAAGAGTGGGACTTCTTAGAGTCTGTGCTTTGATCCTGTCCTGTGAGACCAGTATTAGTTTCCGATACACCACTGCAGGTTCAATGTATTCCTTGGACCTTCACATTGACGATGAAACACAGAAATCGCATCGGAATTAAATACAGAAGGCACAACGCCGCCTTAAGTACAAGAATAGAGACTCTTCTTACAGTCGGTGCTCTGATCCTTTCCTGTGAGACCAGTATTAGTTTCCGATACACCACTGCAGGTTCAATGTATTCCTTTTTCATACAAATTGACGATGAAACACTGAAATTACATTGGAATTAAATACAAAAGGCACAATGCCGCTTTAAATGCAAGAAGAGTGAGACTTATTAGAGTCTGTGCTTTGATCCTTTCCTATGAGACCAGTATTAGTTTCCGATACACCACTGCAGGGTCAATGTATTCCTTGGACCTTCACATTGACGATGAAACACAGAAATCGCATCGTAATTAAATACAAAAGGCACAATGCCGCCTTAAGTACTAGAATAGAGACTCTTCTTACAATCGGTGTTTTGATCCTTTCCTGTGAGACCAGTATTAGGTTCCGATACACCACTCCAGGTTCAATGTATTCCTTGGACATTCACATTGACGATGAAACACTGAAATTACATCGGAATTAAATACAAAAGGCACAATGCCAACTTAAGAGCAAGATGAGTGGGACTTCTTAGAGTCTATGATTTGATCCTTTCCTATGAGACCCGTATTAGTTTCCGATACACCACGGCAGGTTCAATGTATTCCATTTACATACACATTGACGATGAAACACTGAAATTACATGGGAATTAAATACAAAGGCACAATGCCGCCTTAAGTGCAAGATGAGTGAGACTTCTTATCGTCTGTGCTTTGATCCTTTCCTGTGAGACCAGTATTAGTTTCCGATACACCACTGCACGTTCAATGTATTCCTTGGACCTTCACATTGACGATGAAACACTGATATTACTTCGGAATTAAATACTGAAAGCACAATGCCGCCTTAAGTGCAAGAAGAGTGAGACTTCTTAGAGTGTGTGCTCTGGTCCTTTCCTATGACACCAGTATTAGTTTCCGATACAACACAGCAGGTTCAACGTATTCCTTTTACATACACATTGACGATGAAACAGTGAAACTACATCGGAATTAAATACAAAAGGCACAATGCCGCCTTAAGTACAAGAATAGAGACTCTTCTTACAGTCTGAGATTTGATCCTTTCCTGTGAGACCAGTATTAGTTTCCGATACACCACTACACGTTCAATTTATTCCTTGGACATTCCCAATGACGATGAAACACTGAAATTACTTCGGAATTAAATACAAAAGGCACAATGCCGCCTTAAGTGCAAGAAGAGTGGGACTTCTTAGAGTCCGTGCTTTGATCCTTTCCTATGAGACCAGTATTAGCTTCCGATACATCACAGCAGGTTCAATGTATTCCTTTTACATACACATTGACGATGAAACACTGAAATTACATCGGAATTAAATACAAAAGGCACAATGCCGCCTTAAGTACAAGAATAGAGACGCTTCTTACAGTCTGAGCTTTGATCCTTTCCTGTGAGACCAGTATTAGTTTCCGATACACCACTGCACGTTCAATGTATTCCTTGGACATTCCCAATGACGATGAAACACTGAAATTACTTCGGAATTAAATACAAAAGACACAATGCCGCCTTAAGTGCAAGAAGAGTGAGACTTCTTATAGTCTGTGCTTTGATCCTTTCCTATGAGACCAGTATTAGTTACCGATACACCACTGCCGGTACAATGTTTTCCGTTTACATACACATTGACGATGAAACACTGAAACTACATCGGAATTAAATACAAAATGCACAATGCCGACTTAAGTACAAGAATAGAGACTCTTCTTACGGTCTGTGCTTTGATCCTTTCCTGTGTGACCAGTATTTGTTTCCGATACACCACTGCACGTCCAATGTATTCGTTGGACATTCACATTGACGATGATACACTGAAATTACATCGGAATTAAATACAATTGGCACATACCGCCTTAAGTGCAAGAAGAGTAAGACTTCTTAGAGTTTGTGCTTTGATCCTTTGCAATGAGACCAGTATTAGTTTCCGATACACCACTGCAGGTTCAATGTATTCCTTTTACATACATATTGACGAAGAAACACTGAAATTACATCGGAATTAAATACAAAAATCACAATGCCGCCTTAAGTGCAAGGAGTTTGAGACTTCATAGAGTCTGTGCTTTGATCCTTTCCTATGAGACCAGTATTAGTTTCCGATACACCATTGCAGGTTCAATGTATGCCTTGGACCTTCACATTGACGATGAAACAATGATATTACATCGGAATTAACCGCAAAAGGCACAATGCCGCCTTAAGTGCGAGAAGAGTGAGACTTCATAGAGTCTGTGCTTTGATCCTTTTCTATGTGACCAGTATTAGTTTCCGATACACCACAGCATATTCAATGTATTCCTTTTACATACACATTGACGATGAATCACTGAAATTACATCGGAATTAAATACAAAGGGCAAAATGCCGCCTTAAGGACAAGAATAGAGACTCTTCTTACGGTCTGTGCTTTGATCCTTTCCTGTGTGACCAGTATTAGTTTCCGATACACCACTGCACGTCCAATGTATTCGTTGGACATTCACATTGACGATGATACACTGAAATTACATCGGAATTAAATACAATTGGCACATACCGCCTTAAGTGCAAGAAGAGTAAGACTTCTTAGAGTTTGTGCTTTGATCCTTTGCAATGAGACCAGTATTAGTTTACGATACACCACAGCAGGTTCAATGTATTCCTTTTACATACACATTGACGATGAATCACTGAAATTACTTCGGAATTAAATACAAAACGCACAATGCCGCCTTAAGTGCAAGAATAGTGAGACTTCTTAGAGTCTGTGCTTTGATCCTTTCCTATGAGACCAGTATTGGTTTCCGATACACCACTGCAGGTTCAATGTATTCCTTTTACATACACATTGACGATGAAACACTGAAATTACATCGGATTTAAATACAAAAGGCACAATGCCGCCTTAATTGCAAGAAGAGTGAGACTTCTTAGAGTCTGTGCTTCGATCCTTTCCTATGACACCAGTATTAGTTTCCGATACACCACTGCAGGGTCAATGTATTCCTTGGACCTTCACATTGACGATGAAACACAGAAATCGCATCCTAATTAAATATAAAAGGCGCAATGCCGCCTTAAGTACTAGAATAGAGACTCTTCTTACAGTCGGTGTTTTGATCCTTTCCTGTGAGACCAGTATTAGTTTCCGATACACCACTCCAGGTTCAATGTATTCCTTGGACATTCACGTTGACGATGAAACACTGAAATTACATCGGAATTAAATACAAAAGGCACAATGCCGCCTTAAGAGCAAGATGAGTGAGACTTCTTAGAGTCTGTGCTTTGATCCTTTCCTATTAGACCAGTATTAGTTTCCGAAACACCACAGCAGGTTCAATGTATTCCTTTTTACATACACATTGACGAAGAAACACTGAAACTACATCGGAGTTAAATACAAAAGGCACAATGCCGCCTTAAGTACAAGAATAGAGACTCTTCTTACAGTCTGAGATTTGATCCTTTCCTGTGAGACCAGTATTAGTTTCCGATACACCACTGCACGTTCAATGTATTCCTTGGACATTCCCAATGACGATGAAACACTGAAATTACTTCGGAATTAAATACAAAAGGCACAATGCCGCCTTAAGTGCAAGAAGAGTGAGACTTCTTAGAGTCTGTGATTCGATCCTTTCCTATGAGACCAGTATTAGTTTCCGATACACCACTGCAGCGTCAATGCTTTCCTTTTACCTTCACATTGTTGCTGAAACACAGATATCACATCGGAATTAAATACAAAAGGCACAATGCCGCCTTAAGTACAAGAATAGAGACTCTTGTTACAGTCGGTGCTTTGATCCTTTCCTGTGAGACCAGTATTAGTTTCCGATACACCACTGCAGGTGCAATGTATTCCTTGGACATTGACATTGACGATTAAACACTGAAATTACATGGGAATTAAATACAATAGGCACAATGCAGCCTTAAGTGCAAGAAGAGTGAGACTTCTTATAGTCTCTGCTTTGATCCTTTCCTATGAGACCAGTATTAGTTTCCGATACACCACTGCAGGTCCAATGTATTCCTAGGACATTCACATGGACGATGAAACACTGAAATTACATCGGAATTAAATACAAAAGCACAATGCTGCCTTAAGTGTAAGAAGAGTGAGACTTCTTAGAGTCTGTGCTTTGATCCTTTCCTATGAGACCAGTATTAGTTTCCGAAACACCACTGCACGGTCAATGTTTTGCTTGGACCTTCACATTGGCGATGAAACACAGAAATCGCATCGGAATTAAATACAAAAGGCACAATGCCGCCTTAAGTACAAGAATAGAGACTCTTCTTACAGTCGGTGCTTTGATCCTTTCCTGTGAGACCAGTATTAGTTTCCGATACACCACTGCTGGTTCAATGTATTCCTTGGACATTCACATTGACGATGAAACACTGAAATTACTTTGGAATTAAATACAAAAGGCATAATGCCGCCTTAAGTGCAAGAAGAGTGAGACTTCTTAGACTCTTTGCTTGGATCCTTTCCTATGAGAGCAGTATTAGTTTCCGATACACCACTGCAGGTTCAATGTATTCCTCTTACATACACATTGACGATGAAACACTGAAATTACATCGGTATTAAATACAAAAGGCTCAATGCCGCCTTAAGTGCAAGAAGAGTGAGACTTCTTAGAGTCTGTGCTTCGATCCTTTCCTATGACACCAGTATTAGTTTCCGATACACCACTGCAGGGTCAACGTATTCCTTGGACCTTCACATTGACGATGAAACACAGAAATCGCATCCTAATTAAATACAAAAGGCACAATGCCGCCTTAAGTACTAGAATAGAGACTCTTCTTACAGTCGGTGTTTTGATCCTTTCCTGTGAGACCAGTATTAGTTTCCGATACACCACTCCAGGTTCAATGTATTCCTTGGACATTCACGTTGACGATGAAACACTGAAATTACATCGGAATTAAATACAAAAGGCACAATGCCGCCTTAAGAGCAAGATGAGTGAGACTTCTTAGAGTCTGTGCTTTGATCCTTTCCTATTAGACCAGTATTAGTTTCCGATACACCACAGCAGGTTCAATGTATTCCTTTTTACATACATATTGACGAAGAAACACTGAAACTACATCGGAATTAAATACAAAAGGCACAATGCCGCCTTAAGTACAAGAATAGAGACTCTTCTTACAGTCTGAGATTTGATCCTTTCCTGTGAGACCAGTATTAGTTTCCGATACACCACTGCACGTTCAATGTATTCCTTGGACATTCCCAATGACGATGAAACACTGAAATTACTTCGGAATTAAATACAAACGGCACAATGCCGCCTTAAGTGCAAGAAGAGTGAGACTTCTTAGAGTCTGTGCTTCGATCCTTTCCTATGAGACCAGTATTAGTTTCCGATACACCACTGCAGCGTCAATGCTTTCCTTTTACCTTCACATTGTTGCTGAAACACAGATATCGCATCGGAATTAAATACAAAAGGCACAATGCCGCCTTAAGTACAAGAATAGAGACTCTTGTTACAGTCGGTGCTTTGATCCTTTCCTGTGAGACCAGTATTAGTTTCCGATACACCACTGCAGGTGCAATGTATTCCTAGGACATTCACATTGACGATTAAACACTGAAATTACATGGGAATTAAATACAATAGGCACAATGCAGCCTTAAGTGCAAGAAGAGTGAGACTTCTTATAGTCTCTGCTTTGATCCTTTCCTATGAGACCAGTATTAGTTTCCGATACACCACTGCAGGTTCAATGTATTCCGTTTACATACACATTGACGATGAAACACTGAAATTACATCGGATTGAAATACAAAGGCACAATGCCGCCTTAAGTGCAAGAAGAGTGAGACTTCTCAGAGTCTGTGCTTTGACCCTTTCCTGTGAGACCAGTATTAGTTTCCGATGCACCACTGCACGTTCATTATATTCCTTGGACCTTCACATTGACGATGAAACACTGATATTACTTCGGAATTAAATGCAAAAGGCACAATGCCGCCTCAAGTGCAAGAAGATTGAGACTTCTTGGAGTCAGTGCTTTGATCCTTTCCGATGAGACCAGTATTAGTTTCCAAAACACCACTACAGGTTCAATGTATTCCTTTTACATACACATTGACGATAAAACACTGAAACTACATCGGAATTAAATACAAAAAGCACAATACCGACTTAAGTACAAGAATAGAGACTCTTCTTACGGTCTGTGCTTTGATCCTTTCCTGTGTGACCAGTATTAGCTTCCGATACACCACTGCACGTCCAATGTATTCGTTGGATATACACATTGACGATGATACAATGAAATTACATCGGAATTAAATACAAAAGGCACATACCGCCTTAATTGCAAGAAGAGTAAGACTTCTTAGAGTTTGTGCTTTGATCCTTTCTTATGAGACCAATATTAGTTTCCGATACACCATTGCAGGTTCAATGTATTCCGTGGACCTTCACATTGAAGATGAAACACTGATATTACATCGGAATTAACCGCAAAAGGCACAATGCCGCCTTAAGTGCGAGAAGAGTGAGACTTCTTAGAGGCTGTGCTTTGATCCTTTCCTATGTGACCAGTATTAGTTTCCGATACACCACAGCATATTAAATGTATTCCATTTACATACACATTGACGATGAAGCACTGAAATTACATCGGAATTAAATACAAAAGGCAAAATGCCGCCTTAAGGACAAGAATAGAGACTCTTCTTACAGTCTGAGATTTGATCCTTTCCTGTGAGACCAGTATTAGTTTCCGATACACCACTGCACGTTCAATGTATTCCTTGGACCTTCACATTGACGATGAAACACTGAAATTACTTCGGAATTAAATACAAAAGGCACAATGCCGCCTTAAGTGCAAGAAGAGTGAGACTTCTTAGAGTCTGTGCTTTGATCCTTTCCTATGAAACCAGTATTAGTTTCCGATACACCACTGCAGGTTCAATGTATTCCTTTTACATACACATTGACGATGAAACACTGAAATTACATCGGATTTAAATACAAAAGGCACAATGCCGCCTTAAGTGCAAGAAGAGTGAGACTTCTTAGAGTCTGTGCATTGATCCTTTCCTGTGAGACCAGTATTAGTTTCCGATACAGCACTGCACGTTCAATGTATTCCTTGGACCTTCACATTGACGATGAAACACTGATATTTCTTCGGAATTAAATACAAAAGGCACAATGCCGCCTTAAGTGCAAGAAGTGTGAGACTTCTTAGAGTCTGTGCTTTGATCCTTTCCTATGAGACCAGTATTAGTTTCCGATAAACCACTGCAGGTTCAATGTATTCCTTTTACATACACATTGACGATGAAACACTGAAACTACATCGGAATTAAATACAAAAGGCACAATGCCGCCTTAGTGCAAGGAGGTTGAGACTTCATAGAGTCTGTGCTTTGATCCTTTCTTATGAGACCAGTATTAGTTTCCGATACACCATTGCAGGTTCAATGTATTCCGTGGACCTTCACATTGACGATGAAACACTGATATTACATCGGAATTAACCGCAAAAGGCACAATGCCGCCTTAAGTGCGAGTAGAGTGAGACTTCTTAGGAGCTGTGTTTTGATCCTTTCCTATGTGACCAGTATTAGTTTATGATACACCACAGCATATTCAATGTATTCCTTTTACATACACATTGACGATGAAGCACTGAAATTACATCGGAATTAAATACAAAAGGCAAAATGCCGCCTAAAGGACAAGAATAGAGACTCTTCTTACAGTCTGAGTTTTGATCCTTTCCTGTGAGACCAGTATTAGTTTCCGATACACCACTGCACGTTCAATGTATTCCTTGGACCTTCACATTGACGATGAAACACTGAAATTACTTCGGAATTAAATACAAAAGGCACAATGCCGCCTTAAGTGCAAGAAGAGTGAGACTTCTTAGAGTCTGTGCTTTGATCCTTTCCTATGAAACCAGTATTAGTTTCCGATACACCACTGCAGGTTCAATGTATTCCTTTTACATACACATTGACGTTGAAACACTGAAATTACATCGGATTTAAATACAAAAGGCACAATGCCGCCTTAAGTGCAAGAAGAGTGAGACTTCTTAGAGTTTGTGCTTTGATCCTTTCCTATGAGACCAGAATTAGTTTCCGATACACCACTGCAGGCTCAATGTATTCCGTTTACATACACATTGACGATGAAACACTGAAATTACACCGGAATTAAATACAAAGGCACAATGCCGCCTTAGGTGCAAGAAGAGTGAGACTTCTTAGAGTCTGTGCATTGATCCTTTCCTGTGAGACCAGTATTAGTTTCCGATACAGCACTGCACGTTCAGTGTATTCCTTGGACCTTCACATTGACGATGAAAAACTGATATTTCTTCGGAATTAAATACAAAGGCACAATGCCGCCTTAAGTACAAGAAGTGTGAGACTTCTTAGAGTCTGTGCTTTGATCCGTTCCTATGAGACCAGTATTAGTTTCCGATAAACCACTGCAGGATCAATGTACTCCGTTTACATACACATTGACGATGAAACACTGAAATTACATCGGAATTAAATACAAAAGGCACAATGCCGCCCTAAGTGCAAGAAGAGTGGGACTTCTTAATGTCCGTGCTTTGATCCTTTCCTATGAGACCAGTATTAGTTTCCGATACACCACTGCAGCGTCAATGTATACCTTTTACCTTCACATTGACGCTGAAACACCGAAATCGCATCCGAATTACATACAAAAAGCACAATGCCGACTTAAGTACAAGAATAGAGACTCTTCTTACGGTCTGTGCTTTGATCCTTTCCTGTGTGACCAGTATTAGTTTCCGATACACCACTGCAGGTTCAATGTATTCCTTTTACATACACATTGACGATGAAACACTGAAATTACATCGGAATTAAATACAAAAGGCACATACCGCCTTAAGTGCAAGAAGAGTAAGACTTCTTAGAGTTTGTGCTTTGATCCTTTCCAATGAGACCAGTATTAGTTTCCGATACACCACTGCAGGTTCAATGTATTCCTTTTACATACACATTGACGATGAAACACTGAAATTACATCGGAATTAAATACAAAAATCACAATGCCGCCTTAAGTGCAAGGAGATTGAGCCTTCATAGAGTCTGTGCTTTGATCCTTTCCTATTAGACCAGTATTAGTTTCCGATACACCATTGCAGGTTCAATGTATTCCTTGGACCTTCACATTGACGATGAAACACTGATTTTACATCGGATTTAACCGCAAAAGGCACAATGCCGCCTTAAGTGCGAGAAGAGTGAGACTTCTTAGAGTCTGTGCTTTGATCCTTTCCTAATTGACCAGTATTAGTTTCCGATACACCACAGCATATTCAATGTATTCCTTTTACATACACATTGACGATGAATCACTGAAATTTCATCGGAATCAAATACAAAGGGCAAAATGCCGCATTAAGGACAAGAATAGAGCCCCTTCTTACAGTATGAGCTTTGATCATTTCCTGTGAGACCAGTATTAGTTTCCGATACACCACAGCATATTCAATGTATTCCTTTTACATACACATTGACGATGAATCACTGAAATTACATCGGAATTAAATACAAAGGGCAAAATGCCGCCTTAAGGACAAGAATAGAGACTCTTCTTACAGTATGAGCTTTGATCCTTTCCTATGTGACCAGTATTAGTTTCCGATACACCACAGCATATTCAATGTATTCCTTTTACATACACATTGACGATGAATCACTGAAATTACTTCGGAATTAAATACAAAAGGCACAATGCCGCCTTAAGTGCAAGAAGAGTGAGACTTCTTAGAGTCTGTGCTTTGATCCTTTCCTATGAGACCAGTATTAGTTTCCGATACACCACTGCAGGTTCAATGTATTCCTTTTACATACACATTGACGATGAAACACTGAAATTACATCGGATTTAAATACAAAAGGCACAATGCCGCATTAAGTGCAAGAAGAGTGAGACTTCCTTTTAGAGTCTGTGCTTTGATCCTTTCCTATGAGACCAGTATTAGTTTCCGATACACCACTGCAGGTTCAATGTATTCCTAGGACATTCACATGGCCGATGAAACACTGAAATTACATCGGAATTAAATACAAAAGCACAATGCTGCCTTAAGTGCAAGAGGAGTGAGACTTCTTAGAGTCTGTGCTTTGATCCTTTCCTATGAGACCAGTATTAGTTTCCGATACACCACTGCACGGTCAATGTTTTCCTTGGACCTTCGCATTGGCGATGAAACACAGAAATCACATCGGAATTAAATACAAAAGGCACAATGCCGCCTTAAGTACAAGAATAGAGACTCTTCTTACAGTCGGTGCTTTGATCCTTTCCTGTGAGACCAGTATTAGTTTCCGATACACCACTGCAGGTTCAATGTATTCCTTGGACATTCACTTTGACGATGAAACACTGAAATTACTTTGGAATTAAATACAAAAGGCACAATGCCGCCTTAAGTGCAAGAAGACTGACACTTCTTAGAGTCTTTGCTTTAATCCTTTCCTATGAGACCAGTATTAGATTCCGATACACCACTGCAGGTTCAATGTATTCCGTTTACATACACATTGACGAAGAAACACTGAAATAACATCGGAATTAAATACAAAAGGCTCAATGCCGCCTTAAGTGCAAGAAGAGTGAGACTTCTTAGAGTCTGTGCTTCCATCCTTTCCTAAGAGACCAGTATTAGTTTCCGATACACCACTCCAGGTTCAATGTATTCCTTGGACATTCACATTGACGAAGAAACACTGAAACTACATCGGAATTAAGTACAAAAGGCACAATGCCGCCATAAGTACAAGAATAGAGACTCTTCTTACAGTCTGAGATTTGATCCTTTCCTGTGAGACCAGTATTAGTTTCCGATACACCACTTCACGTTCAATGTATTGCTTGGACATTCCCAATGACGATGAAACACTGAATTTACTTCTGAATTAAATACAAAAGGCACAATGCCGCCTTAAGTGCAAGAGAGTGAGACTTCTTAGAGTCTGTGCTTTGATCCTTTCCTATGAGACCAGTATTAGTTTCCGATACACCACTGCAGGTTCAATGTATTCCTCTTACATACACATTGACGATGAAACACTGAAATAACATCGGTATTAAATACAAAAGGCTCAATGCCGCCTTAAGTGCAAGAAGAGTGAGACTTCTTAGAGTCTGTGCTTTGACCCTTTCCTGTGAGACCAGTATTAGTTTCCGATGCACCACTGCACGTTCATTATATTCCTTGGACCTTCACATTGACGATGAAACACTGATATTACTTCGGAATTAAATGCAAAAGGCACAATGCCGCCTCAAGTGCAAGAAGATTGAGACTTCTTGAAGTCAGTGCTTTGATCCTTTACGATGAGACCAGTATTAGTTCCCAAAACACCACTACAGCTTCAATGTATTCCTTTTACATACACATTGACGATAAAACACTGAAACTACATCGGAATTAAATACAAAAAGCACAATGCCGACTTAAGTACAAGAATGGAGGCTCTTCTTACGGTCTGTGCTTTGATCCTTTCCTGTGTGACCAGTATTAGTTTCCGATACACCACTGCACGTCCAGTGTATTCGTTGGACATTCACATTGACGATGATACACTGAAATTACATCGGAATTAAATACAAAAGGCACATACCGCCCTATGTGCAAGAAGAGTAACACTTCTTAGAGTTTGTGCTTTGATCCTTTACTATGAGACCAGTATTAGCTTCCGATACACCACTGCAGGTTCAATGTATTCCTTTTACATACACATTGACGATGAAACACTGAAACTACATCGGAATTAAATACAAAAGGCACAATGCCGCCATAGTGCAAGGAGGTTGAGACTTCATAGAGTCTGTGCTTTGGTCCTTTCTTATGAGACCAGTATTAGTTTCCGATACACCATTGCAGGTTCAATGTATTCCGTGGACCTTCACATTGACGATGAAACTCTGATATTACATCGGAATTAACCGCAAAAGGCACAATGCCGCCTTAAGTGCAAGAAGAGTGAGACTTCTTAGAGTCTATGCTTTGATCCTTTCCTATGAAACCAGTATTAGTTTCCGATACACCACTGCAGGTTCAATGTATTCCTTTTACATACACATTGACGATGAAACACTGAAATTACATCGGATATAAATACAAAAGGCACAATGCCGCCTTAAGTGCAAGAAGAGTGAGACTTCTTAGAGTCTGTGCTTTGATCCTTTCCTATGAGACCAGAATTAGTTTCCGATACACCACTGCAGGCTCAATGTATTCCGTTTACATACACATTGACGATGAAACACTGATATTACACCGGAATTAAATACAAAGGCACAATGCCGCCTTAGGTGCAAGAAGAGTGAGACTTCTTAGAGTCTGTGCATTGATCCTTTCCTGTGAGACCAGTATTAGTTTCCGATACAGCACTGCACGTTCAGTGTATTCCTTGGACCTTCACATTGACGATGAAACACTGATATTTCTTCGGAATTAAATACAAAAGGCACAATGCCGAATTAAGTGCAAGAAGTGTGAGACTTCTTAGAGTCTGTGCTTTGATCCTTTCCTATGAGACCAGTATTAGTTTCCGATAAACCACTGCAGGTTCAATGTACTCCGTTTACATACAAATTGACGATGAAACACTGAAATTACATCGGAATTAAATACAAAAGGCACAATGCCGCCCTAAGTGCAAGAAGAGTGAGACTTCTTAATGTCTGTGCTTTGATCCTTTCCTATGAGACCAGTATTAGTTTCCGATACACCACTGCAGGTTCAATGTATTCCTTTTACATACACATTGACGATGAAACACTGAAATTACATCGGAATTAAATACAAAAGGCACAATGCCGACTTAATTGCAAGAAGAGTGAGACTTCTTACAGTCTGTGCTTTGATTCTTTCCTATGAGACCAGTATTAGATTCCACTACACCACTGCAGGTTCAATGAATTCCTTTTACATACACATTAACGATGAAACACTGAAATTACATCGGAATTAAATACAAAAGGCACAATGCCGCCTTAAATGCAAGAAGAGTGAGACTTCTTAGAGTCGGTGCTTTGATCCTTTCCTATGAGACCAGTATTAGTTTCCGATACACCACTTCAGGGTCAATGTATTCCTTGGACCTTCACATTGACGATGAAACACAGAAATCGCATCGGAATTAAATACAAAAGGCACATTGCCGCCTTAAGTACAAGAATAGAGACTCTTCTTACAGTCTGAGCTTTGATCCTTTCCTGTGAGACCAGTATTAGTTTCCGATACACCACTGCAGGTTCAATGTATTCCTAGGACATTCACATGGACGATGAAACACTGAAATTATATCGGAATTAAATACAAAAGCACAATGCTGCCTTAAGTGCAAGAAGAGTGAGACTTCTTAGAGTCTGTGCTTTGATCCTTTCCTATGAGACCAGTATTAGTTTCCGATACACCACTGCACGGTCAATGTTTTCCTTGGACCTTCACATTGGCGATGAAACACAGAAATCGCATCGGAAATAAATACAAAAGGCACAATGCCGCCTTAAGTACAAGAATAGAGACTCTTCTTACAGTCGGTGCTTTGATCCTTTCCTGTGAGACCAGTATTAGTTTCCGATACACCACTGAGGTTCAATGTATTCTTTGGACCTTCACATTGGCGATGATACACGGAAATCGGGTCGGAATTAAATACTAAAGGCGAAATGCCGACTTAAGTACAAGAATAGAGACTCTTCTTACAGTCGGTGCTTTGATCCATTCCTGTGAGACCAGTATTAGTTTCCGATACACCACTGCAGGTTCAATGTATTCCTTGGACATTCACATTGACGATGAAACACTGAAATTACATCGGAATTAAATACGAAAAACACAATGCCGCCTTAAGTGCGAGAAGACTGAGACTTCTTACAGTCGGTGCTTTGATCCTTTCCTGTGAGACCAGTATTAGTTTTCGATACAGCACTGCACGTTCAATGTATTCCTTGGACCTTCACATTGACGATGAAACACTGATATTACTTCGGAATTAAATACAAAAGGCACAATGCCGCCTTAAGTGCAAGAAGAGTGGGACTTCTTAGAGTCTGTGCTTTGATCTTTTCCTATGAGACCAGTATTACTTTCCGATAACCCACTGCAGGTTCAATGTATTCCGTTTACATACACATTGAGGATGAAACACTGAAATTACATCGGAATTAAATACAAAAGGCACTATGCCGCCTTAAATGCAAGAAGAGTGTAACTTCTTAGAGTCTGTGCTTTGATCCTTTCCTATGAGACCAGTATTAGTTTCCGATACACCACTGCAGGTTCAATGTATTCCGTTTACATACACATTGACGATGAAACACTGAAATTACATCGAAATTAAATACAAAAGGCAAAATGCCGCCTTAATTGCAAGAAGAGTGAGACTTCTTACAGTCTGTGCTTTGATCCTTTCATATGAGACCAGTATTAGTTTCCACTACACCACTGCAGGTTCAATGTATTTCTTTTACATACACATTAACGATGAAACACTGAAATAACATCGGAATTAAATACAAAAGGCGCAATGCCGCCTTAAATGCAATAAGAGTGAGACTTCTTAGAGTCTGTGCTTTGATCCTTTCCTATGAGACCAGTATTAGTTTCCGATACACCTCTGCAGGTTCAATGTATTCCGTGGACATTCACATGGACGATGAAACACTGAAATTACATCGACATTAAATGCAAAAGGCACTATGCTGCCTTAAGTGCAAGAAGAGTGAGACTCCTCAGAGTCTGTGCTTTGATCCCTGCCTATGAGACCAGTATTAGTTTCCTATACACCATTGCAGGTTCAATGTATTCCTTGGACATTCACATTGACGATGAAACACTGAAATTACATCGGAATTAAATGCAAAAGGCACAATGCCGCCTTAAGTGCAAGAAGAGTGAGACTTCTTAGAGTCTGTGCTTTGATCCTTTCCTATGAGACCACTATTAGTTTCCGATAACCCTCTGCAGTTTCAATGTGTTCCGTTTACATACACATTGACGATGAAACACTGAAATTACATCGGAGTTAAATACAAATGGCACAATGCCGCAATAAGTGCAAGAAGAGTGAGACTTCTTAGGGTCTGTGCTTTGATCCTTTCCTATGAGACCAGTATTAGTTTCCGATACACCACTGCAGGCTCAATGTATTCCGTTTACATACACATTGACGATGAAACACTGAAATTACACCGGAATTAAATACAAAGGCACAATGCCGCCTTAGGTGCAAGAAGAGTGATACTTCTTAGAGTCTGTGCATTGATCCTTTCCTGTGAGACCAGTATTAGTTGCCGATACAGCACTGCACGTTTAGTGTATTCCTTGGTCCTTCACATTGACGATGAAACACTGATATTTCTTCGGAATTAAATACAAAAGGCACAATGCCGAATTAAGTGCAAGAAGTGTGACACTTCTTAGAGTCTGTGCTTTGATCCTTTCCTATGAGACCAGTATTAGTTTCCGATAAACCACTGCAGGTTCAGTGTATTTCTATTACATACACATTGACGATGAAACAGTGAAATTACATTGGAATTAAATACAAAAGGCCCAATACCGACTTAAATGCAAGAAGAGTGAGACTAATTACAGTCTGTGCTTTGATCCTTTCCTATGGGACCAGTATTAGTTTCCACTACACCACAGCAGGTTCAATGTATTTCTTTTACATACACATTAACGATGAAACACTGAAATAACATCGGAATTAAATACAAAAGGCACAATGCCGCCTTAAATACAATAAGAGTGAGACTTCTTAGAATCTGTGCTTTGATCCTTTCCTATGCGACCAGTATTAGTTTCCGATACACCACTGCAGGGTCAATGTATTCCTTGGACCTTCACATTGACGATGAAACACAGAAATCGCATCGGAATTAAATTCAAAAGGCACAATGCCGCCTTAGGTACAAGAATAGAGACTCTTCTTACAGTCGGTGCTTTGATCCTTTCCTGTGAGACCAGTATTAGTTTTCGATACACCACTGCAGGTTCAAAGTATTCCTTGGACATTCACAGTTACGATGAAACACTGAAATTACATCGGAATTAAATACAAAAGGCACAATGCCGCCTTAAGTGCAAGAAGAGTGAGACTTCTTAGAGTCTGTGCTTTGATCCTTTCCTATGATACCAGTATTACTTTCCGATACACCACTGCAGGTTCAATGTATTCCGTGGACATTCATATGGACGATGAAACACTGAAATTACATCGAAATTAAATGCAAAAGGCACTATGCTGCCTTAAGTGCAAGAAGAGTGAGACTACTTAGAGTCTGTGCTTTGATCCTATCCTATGACCCCAGTATTAGTTTCCTATACACCATTGCAGGTTCAATGTATTCCTTGGACATTCACATTGACGATGAAACACTGAAATTACATCGGAATTAAATGCAAAAGGCACAATGCCGCCTTAAGTGCAAGAAGAGTGAGACTTCTTAGAGTCTGTGCTTTGATCCTTTCCTATGAGACCACTATTAGTTTCCGATAACCCACTGCAGGTTCAATGTGTTCCGTTTACATACACATTGACGATGAAACACTGAAATTACATCGGAGTTAAATACAAATGGCACAATGCCGCAATAAGTGTAAGAAGAGTGAGATTTCTTAGTGTCTGTGCTTTGATCCTTTCCTATGAGACCAGTATTAGTTTCCGATACACCACTGCAGGTTCAGTGTATTTCTTTTACATACACATTGACGATGAAACAGTGAAATTACATTGGAATTAAATACAAAAGGCCCAATACCGCCTTAAATGCAAGAAGAGTGAGACTTATTACAGTCTGTGCTTTGATCCTTTCCTATGAGACCAGTATTAGTTTCCGATACACCACTGCAGGTTCAATGTAATCCTTTTAAATACACATTGATGATGAAACACTGAAATTACATCGGAATTAAATACAAAAGGCACAATGCCGCCTTAAATGCAAGAAGAGTGAGACTTCTTAGAGTCTTTGCTTTGATCCTTTCCTATGAGACCAGTATTAGTTTCCGATACACCACTGCAGGGTCAATGTTTTCCTTGGACCTTCAGATCGACGATGAAACACAGAAATCGCATCGGAATTAAATACAAAAGGCACAATGCCGCCTTAAGTACAAGAATACAGACCCTTCTTACAGTCGGTGCTTTGATCCTTTCCTGTGAGACCAGTATTAGTTTCCGATACACCACTGCAGGTTCAATGGATTCCTTGGACATTCACATGACGATGAAACACTGAAATTACATCGGAATTAAATACAAAAGGCGCAATGCCGCCCTAAGTGCAGAAGGGTGTGACTTCTTAGAGTCTGTGCTTTGATCGTTTCCTATGAGACCAGTATTAGTTTCCGATACACCACTGCAGGTTCGATGTATTTCGTTTACATACACATTGTCGATGAAACACTGAGATTACATCGGAATTAAATACAAAAGGCACAATGCTGCCTTAAGTGCAAGAAGATTGAGACTTCATAGAGTCTGTGCTTTTATCCTATCCTATGAGACAAGTTTTAGTTTCCGACACACCACTGCTGGTTCAATGTATTCCTTGGACATTCATATTGACGATGAAACACTGAAATTACATCGGAATTAAATACAAAAGGCACAATGCCGCCTTAATTGCAAGAAGAGTGAGACTTCTTAGAGTCTGTGCTTTGATCCTTTCCTATGAGACCACTATTAGTTTCCGATAACCCACTGCAGGTTCAATGTATTCCGTTTACATACACATTGACGATGAAACACTGAAATTACATCGGAGTTAAATACAAATGGCACAATGCCGCAATAAGTGCAAGAAGGTTGAGATTTCTTAGAGTCTGTGCTTTGATCCTTTCCTATGAGACCAGTATTAGTTTCCGATACTCCACTGCAGGTTCAATGTATTCCTTGGACATTCACATTGACGATGAAACACTGAAATTACATCGGAATTAAATACAAAAGGCACAATGCCGCCTTAAGTGCAAGAAGAGTGAGACTTCTTAGAGTCTGTGCTTTGATCCTTTCGTATGAGACCATTATTAGTTTCCGATAACCCACTGCAGGTTCAATGTATTCCGTTTACATACGCATTGAGGATGAAACACTGAAATTACATCGGAATTAAATACAAAAGGCACAATGCCGTGTTAAGTGCAAGAAGAGTGAGACTTCTTAGAGTCTGTGCTTTGATCCATTCCTGTGAGACCTGTTTTAGTTTGCGATACACCACTGCAGGTTCAATGTATTCCTTGGTCACATTGAGGATGAAACACTGAAATTACTTCGGAATTAAATACAAATGGCACAGTGCCGCTTAAGTACGAGAATAGAGACTCTTCTTACAGTCGGTGCTTTGAGCATTCCCTGTGAGACCAGTATTAGTTTCCGATACACCACTGCAGGTTCAATGTATTCCTTGCACCTTCACATTGACGATACAACACAGAAATCGCATCGAAATTAAATACAAAACTCATAACGCCGCCTTAATTACAATAATAGAGACTCTTCTTACAGTCGGTGCTTTGATCTTTTACTGTGAGACCAGTATTAGTTTCCGACACACCACTGCAGGTTCAATGTATCCTTGGACATACACATTGACGACGAAACACTGAAATTCCATCGGAATTAAATACAAATGGCACATTCCCGCCTTAAGTGCAAGAAGAGTGAGACTTCTCAGAGTCTGTGCTTTGATCCTTTAGTGTGAGACCAGTATTAGTTTCCGATACACCATTGTGAAGTGGACTGACAAGGCAGCCAGTCCACAGTGACGGGTAGCCGATAGAAAGGCACGCGTACACACTCACGCCGACGGGCGATAATTCTGGAACAGGATAACTATTCAATGGTTGCAAGAAAAGTACGTAGCTGCTTTATACTTAACTTTATTATTTGATGACTACAGCATTCTTCTTGAGACATTTATACTATAACTCTCAAAGTAGGTAAGGCTAATGGCGCCTTGCTAGGTCGTACCCATGGACTTAGCAGAAGGCTATTCTAACTGGCTCTCGGCAAATGAGAGGAAGGCTTAGTCCGTATGGTCGCTAGCAATCTCCTCGTACAACTGGCGCGAGTGCTATATCGTCTCTCGAGACCTGCCTTGTGGTGGCGCTAGGTCTGCGATCACACAGTGGCGACACGCGGGTCCGACATGTACTAAAAGGACCGCGGCCGATTTAAGCTACCACCTAGCAAGTGTGGTGTCTGTCGGTGACACCACACACTGCATGTTCAATGTATTCCTTCCACATACACATTGACGAGGAAACACTGAAATTACATAGGAATTAAATACAAAAAGCACAATGCCGCCTTAAGTTCAAGAAGACTGAGTCTTCTTAGAGTCTGTGGTTTGAACCTTTCCTGTGAGACCAGTATTAGTTTCCGATACACCACTGCGGGTTCAATGTATTCCTTGGACCTACACATTGTCGATGATATACCGAAATCGCATCGGAATTAAATACAAAATGCATAATGCAGCCTTAAGTACAAGATTAGAGACTCTTCTTACATTCTGTGCTTTGATCATTTGCTGTGAGACCAGTATTAGTTTCCGATACACCACTGCAGGTTCCATGTATTCCTTGGACATACACATTGACGATGAAACACCGAAATCGCATCGGAATTATATACAAAAGGCACAATGCCGCCTTAAGTAAAAGAATAGAGACGCTTCTTACAGTCGGTGCTTTGATCCTTTCCTGTGAGACCTGTATTAGATTCCGATACACTACTGCAGGTTCAATGTATTCTTTGGACATACACATTGACGACGAAACACTGAAATTGCATCGGAATGAAATACAAAAGGCACAATGCCGCCTTAAGTACAAGAATAGGGACTCTTCTTACAGTCGGTGCTTTGAGCATTCCCTGTCAGGCCAGTATTAGTTTCCGATACACCACTGCTGGTTCAATGTATTCCTTGGACCTTCACTTTGACGATGAAACACCGAAATCGCATCGGACGTAAATACAAAAGGCACAATGCCTCCTTCAGTACAAGAATAGAGACTCTTCTTACAGTCGGTGTTTGATCCTTTCCTGTGAGACCAGTATTAGATTCCGATACACCACTGCAGGTTCAATGTATTCCTTGGACATTCACATTGACGATGAAACACTGAAATTACATGGGAATTAAATACAAAAGGCACAATGCCGCCTTAAGTGCAAGAAGAGTGAGACTTCTTAGAGTCGGTGCTTTGAACCTTTCCTATGAGACCATTATTAGTTTCCGATACACCACTGCAGGATCAATTTATTCTGTTTACATACACATTGACGATGAAACACTGAAATTACATCGGGATTAAGTACAAAGGCACAATGCCGCGTTAAGTGCAAGAAGAGTGAGACTTCTTAGAGTCTGTGCTCTGATCCTTTCCTGTGAGACCAGTATTAGTTTCCGATACACCACTGAACGTTCAATGTATTCCTTGGACCTTCACATTGACGATGAAACACTGATATTACTTCGGAATTAAATACAAAAGGCACAATGCCGCCTTAAGTGCAAGAAGAGTGAGACTTCTTAGAGTCTGTGCTTTGATCCTTTCCTATGAGACCAGTATTTTTATCCGATACACCACTGCAGGTTCAATGTATTGCTTTTACATAAACATTGACGATGAAACACGGAAATTACATCGGAATTAAATGCAAAAGGCACAATGCCGCCTTAACTGCAAGAAGAGTGAGACTTCTTAGAGTCTGTGCTTTGATCCTTTCCTGTGAGACCAGTATTAGTTTCCGATACACCACTGCAGGTTCAATGTATTCCTTGGACATACACATTGACGAGAAAACACAGAAATTACATTGGAATTAAATACAAAAGGCACAATGCCGCCTTCAGTGCAAGAACAGTATGACTTCTTAGAGTCTGTGCTCTGATCCTTTCCTATGACACCAGTATTAGTTTCCGATACACCACTGCAGGTTCAATGTATTCCTTGGACCTTCACATTGACGATGAAACACAGAAATCGCATCGGAATTAAATACAAAAGGCACAATGCCACCTTAAGTACGAGAATAGAGACTCTTCTTACAGTCGGTGCTTTGATCCGTTCCTGTGAGACCAGTACTAGGTTCCGATACACCACTGCAGGTTCAATGTATTCCTTGGACCTTCACATTGACGATGAAACACAGAAATCGCACCGGAATTAAATACAAAAGGCACAATGCCGCCTTAAGTACAAGAATAGTGACTCTTCTTACAGTCGGTGCTATGATCCGTTCCTGTGAGACCAGTATTAGATTCCGATACACCATTTCCGGTTCAATGTTATTCCTTGGACCTTCACATTGACGATGAAACACAGACATCGCATCGGAATTAAATAGAAAAGGCACAATGCCGCCATAAGTACAAGAATAGAGACACTTCTTACAGTCGGTGCTTTGATCCCTTCCTTTGAGAGCAGTATTAGTTTCCGATACACAAGTGCTAGTTCAATGTATTCCTTTTACATACACATTGACGATGAAACACTGAAATTACATCGGAATTAAATACAAAAGGCACAATGCCGCCTTAAGTGCAAGAAGAGTGAGACTTCTTAGAGTCTGTGCTTTGATCCATTCCTGTGAGACCAGTATTAGTTTCCGATACACCACTGAGGGTTCAATGTATTCCTTTGACATTCACATTGACAACGAAACACTGAAATTACATCGGAATTAAATACAAAAGGCACATTGCGGCCTTAAATGCAAGAAGCGTGAGACTTCTTAGAGTCTGTGCTTGATCCTTTCCTATGACACCAGTATTAGTTTCCGATTCACCACTGCAGGTTCAATGTATTCCTTTTACATACACATTGACGATGAAACAATGAAATTACATCGGAATTAAATACGAAAGGCACAATACCGCCTTCAATGCAAGAAGAGTGAGACTTCTTAGAGTCTGTGTTTTGATCCTATCCTGTGAGACCAGCAATAGTTTCCGATACACCACTGCAGGTTCAATGAATTCCATGGACCTTCACTTTGACGATGAAACACAGAAATCGCATCGGAATAAAATACAAAAGGCCCAATGCCGCCTTAAGTACAAGAATAGAGACTCTTCTTACAGTCGGTGCTTCGATCCTTTCCTTTGAGGTCAGTATTAGTTTCCGATAAACCACTGCAGGTACAATGTATTCCTTGGATCTTCACATTGACGATGAAACACAGAATTCGCATCGGAATTAAATACAAAAGGAACAATGCCGCTTTAAGTACAAGAATAGGGACTCTTCTTACAGTCGGTGAGTTAATAATTTTCCTATGAGACCAGTTTTAGTTGCCGATACACCACTGCAGGTTCAATGTATTCCTTGGATCTTCACACTGACGGTGAAACACAGAAATCGCATCGGAATTAAATACAAAAGGCACAATGCCGCCTTTAGTACAAGAATAGGGACTCTTCTTACCGTCGGTTCTTTGATCGTTTCCTGTGAGACCAGTATTAGTTTCCGATACACCACTGTAGGTCTAATGTATTTCTCGGACCTTCACATTGACGATGAAACACAGAAATCGCAACGGAATTAAATACAAATGGCACAATGCCGCCTTAAGTACAAAAATAGAGACTCTTCTTACAGTCGGTGCTTTGATCCTTTCCTATGACACCAGTATTAGTTTCCGACACACCACTGCAGGTTCAATGTATTCCTTGGACCTTCACGTTGACGATGAAACACAGAAATCGCATCGGAATTAAATACAAAAGGCACAATGCCGCCTTAGGTAAAAGAATAGAGACTCTTCTTTCAGTCGGTGCTTTGATCCTATCCTGTGAGACCAGTATTAGTTTCCGATACACCACTGAAGGTTCAATGTATTCCTTAAACCTTCACATTGAATATGAAACACTTAAATCGCATCGGAATTAAATACAAAAGGCACAATGACGCCTTAAGTACAAGAATAGAGACTCTTCTTACAGTCGGTGCTTTGATCCATTCCTATGACACCAGTATTAGTTTCCGACACACCACTGCAGGTTCAATGTATTCCTTGGACCTTCACGTTGACGATGAAACACAGAAATCGCATCGGAATTAAATACAAAAGGCACAATGCCGCCTTAGGTAAAAGAATAGAGACTCTTCTTACTGTCGGTGCTTTGATCCTTCCCTATGAGACAAGTTTTAGTTCCGATACACCACCGCAGCTTCAATGTATTCCTTTTACATACACATTGACGATGAAACACTGAATTTACATCGGAATTAAATACAAAAGGCACAATGCCGCCTTAAGTGCAAGAACAGTGAGACTTCTTAGGGTCTGTGCTTATATCCTTAACCGTGAGACGAGTATTAGTTTCCGATACACCACTGTAGGTTCAATGTACTCCTTGGACCTTCACATTGATGATGAAACACAGAAATCGCATCGGAATTAAATACAAAAGGCACAATTTCGCTTAAGTGTAAGAAGAGTGAGACTTCTTTGAGTCTGTGGTTTGATCCTCTCCTGTGCGACCAGTATTAGTTTCCGATACACCACTGCAGGTTCAATGTATTCCTTGAACAGACACATTGACGATGAAACACAGAAATCCCATCGCAATTAAATACAAAAGGCACAATGCCGCCTTAAGTACAAGAATAGGGACTCTTCTTACAGTCGGTGCTTTGATCCTTTCCTGTGAGACCAGTATTAGTTTCCGATACACCACTGCATGTATTCCTTGGACCTTCACATTGACGATGAAACACAGAAATCGCATCGGAATCAAATACAAAAGGCACAATGCCGCATTAAGTGCAAGAACAGTAAGACTTCTTAGAGTCTGTGCTTTGATCCTTTCCTGTGAGACGAGTATTAGTTTCCGATACACGATTGCAGGTTCAATGTATTCCTTGGGCCTTCACATTGACGATGAAACACAGATATCGCGTCGGAATTACGTACAAAAGGCACAATGCTGCATTTGGTATAACAATAGAGACTATTCGTACAGTCGGTGTTTTGAGCATTGCCTGTGAGACCAGTATTAGTTTCCGATACACCACTGCAGGTTCAATGTATTCCTTGGACATACACATTGACGATGAAACACTGAAATTAGATCGGAATTAAATAGAAAACTCACAATGCCGCCTTAAGTGCAAGAAGAGTGAGACTTCTCAGAGTCTGTGCTTTGATTTTTTCCTGTGAGACCAGTATTAGTTTCCGATACACAACCGCAGGTTCAATGTATTCTTTGGACCATCACATTGACGATGAAACACAGAAATCACATCGGAGATAAATGCAACAGGCACAATGCCGCCTTAAGTGCAAGAAGAGTAAGACTTCTTAGAGTCTGTGATTTGATCCTTTCGTGTTAGACCAGTATTAGTTTCCGATACACCACTGCAGGTTCAATGTATTCCTTGGACATACACATTGACGATGAAACACAGATATCGCATCGGAATTTAATACAAAAGGCACAATGCCGCCTTAAGTAAAAGAATAGAGACTCTTCTTGTAGTCGGTGCTTTATTCCTATCCTATGACACCAGTATTAGTTTCCGATACACCATGCAGGTACAATGTATTCCTTGGACCTTCACATTGACGATGATACACGGAAATCGCATCCGAATTAAATACAAAAGGCACAATGCCGCCTTAAGTACAAGAATAGAGACTCTTCTTACTGTCGGTGCTTTGATCCTTTCCTGTGAGACCAGTATTTGTTTCCGATACACCACTGCAAATCTAATGTATTCCTTGGACCTTCATATTGACGCTGAAACACAGAAATCGCATCGGAACTAAATACAAATGGCACAATGCCGCCTTAAGTACATGAATATAGACTCTTCTTACAGTCGGTGCTTTGCTCGATTCCCATGAGACCAGTTTTAGTTTCCGATACACCACTGCAGGTTCAATGTATTCGTTTTACACACACATTGACGAAGAAACACTGAAATTACATCGGAATTAAATACAAAAGGCACAATACCGCCTTAAGTGCAAGAAGAGTGACACTTCTTAGAGTCTGTGCTTTGATCCTTTCCTATGAGACCAGTATTAGTTTCCGATACACCACTGCAGGTTCAATATATTCCTTGGACCTTCACATTGACGATGAAACACAGAAATCCCATCGGAATTAAAAACAAAAGGCACAATGCCGCTCTAAGTACAAGAATAGAGACCCTTCTCTCAGTCGGTGCTTTGATCCTCTTCTGTGAGACCAGTATTAGTGTCCGATACATCACTGCAGGTTCAATGTATTCCTTTTACATACACATTGACGATGAAACACTGAATTTACATCGAAAATAAATACAAAAGTCACAATGCCGCCTTAAGTGCAAGAGGAGTTAGACTTCTTAGAGTCTTTGCTTTGATCCTGAACTGTGAGACCAGTATTAGTTTCCGATACACCACTGCAGGTTCAATGTATTCCTTGGACATACACGTTGACGATGAAACACAGAATTCGCATCGGATTTAAATACGAAAGGCACAATGCCGCCTTAAGTGCAATAAGAGTGACACCTCTTAGAGTCTGTGCTTTGATCCTTTCCTGTGAGACCAGTATTAGTTTCCGATACACCACTGCAGGTTCAATGTATTCCTTGTACCTTCACATTGACGATGAAACACAGAAATCACATCGGAGATAAATGCAACAGGCACAATGCCGCTTTAAGTGCAAGAAGAGTAAGACTTCTTTGAGTCTGTGCTTTGATCCTTTCCTGTTAGACCAGTATTAGTTTCCGATACACCACTGCAGGTTCAATGTATTCCTTGCACCTTCACATTGACGATGAAACACAGAAATCACATCGGAGATAAACGCAACAGGCACAATGCCGCCTTAAGTGCAAGAAGAGTAAGACTTCTTAGAGTCTGTGATTTGATCCTTTCCTATGACACCAGTATTAGTTTCCTATACACCACTGCTGGTCTAATGTATTCCTTGGACCTTCATATTGACGATGAAACACAGAAATCGCATCGGAACTAAATACAAATGGCACAATGCCGCCTTAAGTACAATAATATAGACTCTTCTTTCAGTCGGTGCTTTGCTCCATTCCTATGAGACCAGTTTTAGTTTCCGATACAGCACTGCAGGTTCAATGTATTCCTTTTACACACACATTGACGATGAAACACTGACATTACATCGGAATTAAATACAAAAGGCACAATACCGCCTTAAGTGCAAGAAGAGTGAGACTTCTTAGAGTCTGTGATTTGATCCTTTCCTGTAAGACCAGTATTAGTTTCCGATACACCACTGCAGGTTCAATATATTCCTTGGACCTTCACATTGACGATGAATCACAGAAATCGCATCAGAATTAAAAACAAAAGGCACAATGCCGCCCTAAGTACAAGAATAGACACTCTTCTCTTAGTCGGTGCTTTGATCCTCTCCTGTGAGACCAGTATTAGTGTCCGATACATCACTGCAGGTTCAATGTATTCCTTTTACATACACATTGACGATGAAACACTGAATTTACATCGGAAATAAATACAAAAGGCACAATGCCGCCTTAAGTGCAAGAGGAGTTAGACTTCTTAGAGTCTGTGGTTTGATCCTGAAATGTGAGACCAGTATTAGTTTCCGATACACCACTGCAGGTTCAATGTATTCCTTAAACATACACATTGACGATGAAACACTGAAATTACATCGGAATTAAATACAAAGGGGACAATGCTGGCTTAGGTGCAAGAAGAAAGAGGCTTCTTAGAGTCTGTGCTTTGATCTTTTCCTGTGAGACCAGTATTAGTTTCCGATACACCACTGCAGGTTCAATCTATTCCTTGGACCTTCACATTGACGATGAAACACAGAAATCGCATCGGAATTAAATACAAATGGAACAATGCCGCTTTAAGTACAAGAATAGAGACTCTTCTTACAGTCGGTGATTTAATAATTTTCCTATGAGACCAGTTTTAGTTGCCGATACACCACTGCAGGTTCAATGTATTCCTTGGACCTTCACATTGACGATGAAACACAGAAATCGCATCGGAATGAAATACAAAAGGCACAATGCCGCCTTTAGTACAAGAATAGAGACGCTTCTTACAGTAGGTGCTTTGATCCTTTCCTGTGAGACCAGTATTAGTTTCCGATACACCACTGCAGGTTCAATGTATTCCTTTTACATACACATTGACGTTGAAACACTGAAATTACCTCAGAATTAAGTACAAAAGGCACAATGCCGCCTTAAGTGCAAGAAGAGTGAGACTTCTTAGAGTCTGTGCTTTGATCGTTTCCTGTGAGACCAGTATTAGTTTCCGATACACCACTGCAGGTTCAATGTTTTCCTTGGACCTTCACATTGACTATGAAACACAGAAATCACATCGGAGATAAATGCAACAGGCACAATGCCGCCTTAAGTGCAAGAAGAGTAAGACTTCTTAGAGTCTGTGATTTGATCCTTTCCTGTTAGACCAGTATTAGTTTCCGATACACCACTGCAGGTTCAATGTATTTCTTGGACATACACATTGACGATGAAACACAGATATCGCATCGGAATTTAATACAAAAGGCACAATGCCTCCTTCAGTAAAAGAATAGAGACCCTTCTTATAGTCGGTGCTTTGATCCTTTCCTGTGAGACCAGTATTTGTTTCCTATACACCACTGCAAGTGTAATGTATTCCTTGGACCTTCATATTGACGCTGAAACAAAGAAATCGCATCGGAACTAAATACAAATGGCACAATGCCGTCTTAAGTACAAGAATATCGACTCTTCTTACAGTCGGTGCTTTGCTCCTTTCCTATGAGACCAGTTTTAGTTTCCGATACACCACTGCAGGTTCAATGTATTCGTTTTACACACACATTGACGAAGAAACACTGAAATTACATCGGAATTAAATACAAAAGGCACAATACCGCCTTAAGTGCAAGAAGAGTGAGACTTCTTAGAGTCTGTGCTTTGATCCTTTCCTATGAGACCAGTATTAGTTTCCGATACACCACTGCTGGTTCAATATATTCCTTGGACCTTCACATTGACGATGAAACACAGAAATCGCAACGGAATTAAATACAAATGGCACAATGCCGCCTTAAGTACAAGAATAGAGACTCTTCTTACACTCGGTGCTTTGATCCTTTCCTATGAGACTAGATTTAGTTTCCGATACACCACTGCAGGTTCAATGTATTTCTTTTACATTCACATTGACGTTGAAACACTGAAATTACCTCAGTATTAAATACAAAAGGCACAATGCCGCCTTAAGTGCAAGAGGAGTTAGACTTCTTAGAGTCTGTGCTTTGATCCTGAACTGTGAGACCAGTATTAGTTTCCGATACACCACTGCAGGTTCAATGTATTCCTTGGACATACACGTTGACGATGAAACACAGAAATCGCATCGGATTTAAATACGAAAGGCACAATGCCGCCTTAAGTGCAATAAGAGTGACACCTCTTAGAGTCTGTGCTTTGATCCTTTCCTGTGAGACCAGTATTAGTTTCCGATACACCACTGCAGGTTCAATGTACTCCTTGTACCTTCACATTGACGATGAAACACAGAAATCACATCGGAGATAAATGCAACAGGCACAATGCCGCTTTAAGTGCAAGAAGAGTAAGACTTCTTAGAGTCTGTGCTTTGATCCTTTCCTGTTAGACCAGTATTAGTTTCCGATACACCACTGCTGGTTCAATGTATTCCTTGGACATACACATTGACGACGAAACACAGATATCGCTTCGGAATTAAATACATAAGGCAAAATGCCGACTTAAGTGCAAGAAGAGTTAGACTTCTTATAGTCTGTGCTTAGATCCTTTCCTGTGAGACCAGTATTAGTTTCCGATACACCACTGCTGGTTCAATGTATTCCTTGGACCTTCACATTGACAATGAAACACAGAAATCGCGTCGGAATTAAATACAACAGGCACAATGCCGCCTTAAGTATAAGAATAGAGACTCTTCTTACAGTCGGTGTTTTGAGCATTCCCAGTGAGACCAGTATTAGTTTCCGATGCACCACTGCAGGTTCAATGTATTCCTTGGACATGCACGATGACGATGAAACACAGAAATCGCATCGGATTTAAATACGAAAGGCACAATGCCGCCTTAAGTGCAAGAAGAGTGACACCTCTTAGAGTCTGTGCTTTGATCCTTTCCTGTGAGACCAGTATTAGTTTCCGATACACCACTGCAGGTTCAATGTATTCCTTGTACCTTCGAATTGACGATGAAACACAGAAATCACATCGGAGATAAATGCAACAGGCACAATGCCGCTTTAAGTGCAAGATGAGTAAGACTTCTTAGAGTCTGTGCTTTGATCATTTCCTGTTAGACCAGTATTAGTTTCCGATACACCACTGCAGGTTCAATGTATTCCTTGGACATACACATTGACGATGAAACACAGATATCACATCGGAATTAAATACAAAAGGCAAAATGCCGACTTAAGTGCAAGAAGAGTGAGACTTCTTATGGTCTGAGCTTTGTTCCTTTTTTGTGAGACCAGTATTACTTTCCGATACACCATTGCAGGTTCAATGTGTTCCTTAGACATACACATTGACGATGAAACACTGACATTACATCGGAATTAAATACAAAAGGCACAATGCAGCCTTAAGTGCAAGAACAGTGACACTTCTTAGAGTCTGTTGCTTTGATCCTTTCCTGTGAGACCAGTATTAGTTTCCGATACACCACTGCGGGTTCAATGTATTCCTTCAAAATACACATTGACGATGAGACACTGAAATTACATCGGAATTAAATACAAAGGGGACAATGCCGGCTTAGGTGCAAGAAGAGAGAGACTTCTTAGAGTCTGTGCTTCGATCGTTTCCTGTGAGACCAGTATTAGTTTCCGATACACTACTGCAGGTTCAATGTATTCCATGGACCTTCACATTGACGATGAATCACAGAAATCGCATCGGAATTATATACAAAAGGAACAATGCCGCCTTTAGTACAAGAATAGAGACTCTTCTTACAGTCGGTGATTTGATCCTTTCCTGTGAGACCAGTATTAGTTTCCGATACACCACTGCAGGTCTAATGTATTCTTTGGACCTTCGCATTGACGATGAATCACAGAAATCGCATCAGAATTAAAAACAAAAGGCACAATGCCGCCCTAAGTACAAGAATAGACACTCTTCTCTTAGTCGGTGCTTTGATCCTCTCCTGTGAGACCAGTATTAGTGTCCGATACATCACTGCAGGTTCAATGTATTCCTTTTACATACACATTGACGATGAAACACTGAATTTACATCGGAAATAAATACAAAAGGCACAATGCCGCCTTAATTGCAAGAGGAGTTAGACTTCTTAGAGTCTGTGGTTTGATCCTGAAATGTGAGACCAGTATTAGTTTCCGATACACCACTGCAGGTTCAATGTATTCCTTAAACATACACATTGACGATGAAACACTGAAATTACATCGGAATTAAATACAAAGGGGACAATGCTGGCTTAGGTGCAAAAAGAAAGAGACTTCTTAGAGTCTGTGCTTTGATCTTTTCCTGTGAGACCAGTATTAGTTTCCGATACACCACTGCAGGTTCAATCTATTCCTTGGACCTTCACATTGACGATGAAACACAGAAATCGCATCGGAATTAAATACAAATGGAACAATGCCGCTTTAAGTACAAGAATAGAGACTCTTCTTACAGTCGGTGCTTTGCTCCTTTCCTATGAGACCAGTTTTAGTTTCCGATACACCACTGCAGGTTCTATGTATTCGTTTTACACACACATTGACGAAGAAACACTGAAATTACATCGGAATTAAATACAAAAGGCACAATACCGCCTTAAGTGCAAGAAGAGTGAGACTTCTTAGAGTCTGTGCGTTGATCCTTTCCTATGAGACCAGTATTAGTTTCCGATACACCACTGCTGGTTCAATATATTCCTTGGACCTTCACATTGACGATGAAACACAGAAATCGCATCGGAATGAAATACAAAAGGCACAATGCCGCCTTTAGTACAAGATTAGAGACTCTTCTTACAGTCGGTGCTTTGATCCTTTCCTGTGAGACCAGTATTAGTTTGCGATACCCCACTGCAGGTCTAATGTATTCCTTGGACCTTCGCATTGACGATGAAACAAAGAAATCGCAACGGAATTAAATACAAATGGCACAATGTCGCCTTAAGTACAAGAATAGAGACTCTTCTTACACTCGGTGCTTTGATCCTTTCCTATGAGACTAGTTTTAGTTTCCGATACACCACTGCAGGTTCAATGTATTTCTTTTACATACACATTGACATTGAAACACTGAAATTACCTCAGTATTAAATACAAAAGGCACAATGCCGCCTTAAGTGCAAGAGGAGTTAGACTTCTTAGAGTTTGTGCTTTGATCCTGAACTGTGAGACCAGTATTAGTTTCCGATACACCACTGCAGGTTCAATGTATTCCTTGGACATACACGTTGACGATGAAACACAGAAATCGCATCGGATTTAAATACGAAAGGCACAATGCCGCCTTAAGTGCAATAAGAGTGACACCTCTTAGAGTCTGTGCTTTGATCCTTTCCTGTGAGACCAGTATTAGTTTCCGATACACCACTGCAGGTTCAATGTACTCCTTGTACCTTCACATTGACGATGAAACACAGAAATCACATCGGAGATAAATGCAACAGGCACAATGCCGCTTTAAGTGCAAGAAGAGTAAGGCTTCTTAGAGTCTGTGCTTTGATCCTTTCCTGTGAGTCCAGTATTAGTTTCCGATACACCACTGCAGGTTCAATGAATTCCTTGGACCTTCACATTGACGATGAAACACAGAAATCGCATCGGAATTAAATACAATAGGCACAATGCCGCCTTAAGTACAAGAATAGAGACTCTTCATCCAGTCGGTGCTTTGATCCTTTCCTGTGAGACCAGTATTAGTTTCCGATACACCACTGCAGGTTCAATGTATTCCTTGGACCTTCACATTGACGATGAATCACAGAAATCGCATCGGAATTAAATACAAAAGGCACAATGCCGCCTTAAGTACATAAATAGAGACTCTTCTTACAGTCGGTTCTTTGATCCTTTCCTATGAGACCAGTTTTAGTTTCCGATACACCACCGCAGGTTCAATGTATTCCTTTTACATACTCATTGACGATGAAACACTGAATTTACATCGGAATTAAATACAAAAGGCAAAATGCCGACTTAAGTGCAAGAAGAGTGAGACTTCTTATAGTCTGTGCTTTGATCCTTTCCTGTGAGACCAGTATTACTTTCCGATACACCTCTGCAGGTTCAATGTGTTCCTTAGACATACACATTGACGATGAAACACTGACATTACATCGGAATTAAATACAAAAGGCACAATGCAGCCTTAAGTGCAAGAACAGTGAAACTTCTTAGAGTCTGTGCTTTGATCCTTTCCTGTGAGACCAGTATTAGTTTCCGATACACCACTACAGGTTCAATGTATTCCTTGAACATACAAATTGACGATGAAACACAGAAATCGCATCGGAATTAAATACAAAAGGAACAATGCCGCTTTAAGTACAAGAATAGACACTCTTCTTACAGTCGGTGATTTATTAATTTTCCTATGAGACCAGTTTTAGTTGCCGATACACCACTGCAGATTCAATGTATTCCTTGGACCTTTACATTGACAATGAAACACAGAAATCGCATCGGAATGAAATACAAAAGGCACAATGCCGCCTTAAGTACAAGAATTGAGACTCTTCTTTCACTCGGTGCTTTGATCGTTTCCTATGAGACTAGTTTTAGTTTCCGATACACCACTGCAGGTTCAATGTATTCCTTGGACATACACATTGACGATGAAACACAGATATCGCATCGGAATTTAATACAAAAGGCACAATGCCGCCTTAAGTAAAAGAATAGAGACTCTTCGTATAGTCGGTGCTTTGATCCTATCCTATGACACTAGTATTAGTTTCCGATACACCACTGCAGGTTCAATGTATTCCTTGGACCTTCACATTGACGATGAACCACAGAAATCGCATCGGAATTAAATACAAAAGGCACAATGCCGCCTTAAGTACAAGAATAGAGACTCTTCTTACTGTCGGTGCTTTGATCCTTTCCTGTGAGACCAGTATTTGTTTCCGATACACCACTGCAAGTCTAATGTATTCCTTGGACCTTCATATTGACGCTGAAACACAAAAATCGCATCGGAACTAAATACAAATGGCACAATGCCGCCTTAAGTACAAGCATATATACTCTTCTTACAGTCGGTGCTTTGCTCTTTTCCTATGAGACCAGTTTTAGTTTCCGATACACCACTGCAGTTTCAATGTATTCGTTTTACACACACATTGACGAAGAAACACTGAAATTACATCGGAATTAAATACAGAATGCACAATACCGCCTTAAGTGCAAGAAGAGTGAGACTTCTTAGAGTCTGTGCTTTGATCCTTTCCTATGAGACCAGTATTAGTTTCCGATACACCACTGCAGGTTCAATATATTCGTTGGACCTTCACATTGACGATGAAACACAGAAATCCCATCGGAATTAAAAACAAAAGGCACAATGCTGCCCTAAGTACAAGAATAGAGACTCTTCTCTCAGTCGGTGCTTTGATCCTCTTCTGTGAGACCTGAATTAGTGTCCGATACATCACTGCAGGTTCAATGTATTCCTTTTACATACACATTGACGATGAAACACTGAATTTACATCGGAAATAAATACAAAAGGCACAATGCCGCCTTAAGTGCAAGAGGAGTTAGACTTCTTAGAGTTTGTGCTTTGATCCTGAACTGTGAGACCAGTATTAGTTTCCGATACACCACTGCAGGTTCAATGTATTCCTTGGACATACACGTTGACGATGAAACACAGAAATCGCATTCGGATTTAAATACGAAAGGCACAATGCCGCCCTAAGTGCAATAAGAGTGACACCTCTTAGAGTCTGTGCTTTGATCCTTCCTGTGAGACCAGTATTAGTTTCCGATACACCACTGCAGGTTCAATGTATTCTTTGTACCTTCACATTGACGATGAAACACAGAGATCACATCGGAGATAAATGCAACAGGCACAATGCCGCTTTAAGTGCAAGAAGAGTAAGACTTCTTAGAGTCTGTGCTTTGATCCTTTCCTGTTAGACCAGTATTAGTTTCCGATGCACCACTGCAGGTTCAATGTATTCCTTGGACATACACATTGACGTTGAAACACAGATATCCCATCGGAATTACATACAAAAGGCAAAATGCCGACTTAAGTTCAAGAAAAGTGAGACGTCTTATAGTCTGTGCTTAGATCCTTTCCTGTGAGACCAGTATTAGTTTCCGATACACCACTGCAGGTTCAATGTATTCCTTGGACCTTCACATTGACAATGAAACACAGAAATCGCGTCGGAATTAAATACAAAAGGCACAATGCCGCCTTAAGTATAAGAATAGAGACTCTTCTTACAGTCGGTGTTTTGAGCATTCCCTGTGAGACCAGTATTAGTTTCCGATACACCACTGCAGGTTCAATGTACTCCTTGGACCTTCACATTGACGATGAATCACAGAAATCACATCGCAGATAAACGCAACAGGCACAATGCCGTCTTAAGTGCAAGAAGAGTAAGACTTCTTAGAGTCTGTGATTTGATCCTTTCCTGTTAGACCAGTATTTGTTTCCGATACACCACTGCACGTTCAATGTATTCCTTGGACATACACATTGACGATGAAACACAGATAATGCATCGGAATTTAATACAAAAGGCACAATGCCGCCTTAAGTAAAAGTATAGACACTCTTCTTACAGTCGGTGCTTTTATCTTTTCCTATGAGACCAGTATTGGTTTCCGATACACCACTGCAGGTTCAATGTATTCCTTGGACCATCACATTGACGATGAAACACAGAAATCGCATCGGAATTAAATACAAAAGGCACAATGCCGACTTAAGTACAAGAATAGAGACTCTTCTTCCAGTCGGTGCTTTGATCCTTTCCTGTGAGACCAGTATTAGTTTCCGATACACCACTGCAGCTTCAATGTATTCCTTCGACCTTCACATTGACGATGAAACACAGAAATCGCATCGGAATTAAATACACAAGGCACAATGCCGCCTTAAGTACAAGAATAGAGACTCTTCTTACTGTCGGTGCTTTGATCCTTTCCTATGACACCAGTATTAGATTCCGACACACCACTGCAGGTTCAATGTATTCCTTGGACCTTCACGTTGACGATGAAACACAGAAATCGCATCGGAATTAAATACAAAAGGCACAATGCCGCCTTAAGTACATAAATAGAGACTCTTCTTACAGTCGGTTCTTTGATCCTTTCCTATGAGACCAGTTTTAGTTTCCGATACACCACCGCAGGTTCAATGTATTCCTTTTACATACTCATTGACGATGAAACACTGAATTTACATCGGAATTAAATACAAAATGCAAAATGCCGACTTAAGTGCAAGAAGAGTGAGACTTCTTATAGTCTGTGCTTTGATCCTATCCTGTGAGACCAGTATTACTTTCCGATACACCACTGCAGGTTCAATGTGTTCCTTAGACATACACATTGACGATGAAAGACTGACACTACATCGGAATTAAATACAAAAGGCACAATGCAGCCTTAAGTGCAAGAACAGTGAAACTTCTTAGAGTCTGTGCTTTGATCTTTTCCTGTGAGACCAGTATTAGTTTCCGATACACCACTACAGGTTCAATGTATTCCTTGAACATACACATTGACGATGAAACACAGAAATCGCATCGGAATTAAATACAAAAGGAACAATGCCGCTTTAAGTACAAGAATAGAGACTCTTCTTACAGTCGGTGACTTAATAATTTTCCTATGAGACCAGTTTTAGTTGCCGATACACCACTGCAGGTTCAATGTATTCCTTGGACCTTCACATTGACGATGAAATACAGAAATCGCATCGGAATGAAATACAAAAGGCACAATGCCGCCTTAAGTACAAGAATAGAGACTCTTCTTACACTCGGTGCTTTGATCCTTTCCTATGAGACTAGTTTTAGTTTCCGATACACCACTGCAGGTTCAATGTATTCCTTTTACATACACATTGACGATGAAACACTGAAATTACATCGGAATTAAATACAAAGGGGACAATGCCGACTTAGGTGCAAGTACAGAGAGACTTCTTAGAGTCTGTGCTTTGATCCTTACCTGTGAGACCAGTATTAGTTTCTGATACACCACTGCAGGTTCAATGTAATCCTTGGACCTTCACATTGACGATGAAACACAGAAATCGCATCGGAATTAAATACAAAAGGAACAATGCCGCTTTAAGTACAAGAATAGAGACTCTTCTTACAGTCGGTGATTTAATAATTTTCATATGAGACCAGTTTTAGTTGCCGATACACCACTGCAGGTTCAATGTATTCCGTGGACCTTCACATTGACGATGAAACACAGAAATCGCATCGGAATGAAATACAAAAGGCACAATGCCGCCTTTAGTACAAGAATAGAGACTCTTCTTACAGTCGGTGCTTTGATCCTTTCCTGTGAGACCAGTATTAATTTCCGATACCCCACTGCAGATCTAATGTATTCCTTGGACCTTCGCATTGACGATGAAACACAGAAATCGCAACGGAATTAAATACAAATGGCACAATGCCGCCTTAAGTACAAGAATAGAGACTCTTCTTACACTCGGTGCTTTGATCCTTTCCTATGAGACTAGTTTTAGTTTCCGATACACCTCTGCAGGTTCAATGTATTCCTTTTACATACACATTGACGATGAAACACTGAAATTACATCAGAATTAAATACAAAAGGCACAATGCCGCCTTAAGTGCAAGAAGAGTGAGACTTCTTACAGTCTGTGCTTTGATCCTTTCCTGTGAGACCAGTATTAGTTTCCGATACACCACTGCAGGTTCAATGTATTCCTTGGACATACTCATTGACGATGAAACACAGATATCGCATCAGAATTTAATACAAAAGGCACAATGCCGCCTTAAGTAAAAGAATAGAGACTCTTCTTATAGTCGGTGCTTTGATCCTATCCTATTACACCAGTATTAGTTTCCGATACACCACTGCAGGTTCAATGTATTCCTTGGACCTTCACATAGACGATGAAACACAGAAATCACATCGGAGATAAATGCAACAGGCACAATGCCGCCTTAAGTGCAAGAAGAGTAAGACTTCTTAGGGTCTGTGAATTGATCCTTTCCTGTTAGACCAGTATTAGTTTCCGATACACCACTGCAGGTTCAATGTTTTCCTTGGACATACACATTGACGATGAAACACAGATATCGCATCGGAATTTAATACAAAAGGCACAATGCCGCCTTAAGAAAAAGAATAGAGACTCTTCTTATAGTCGGTGCTTTGATCCTATCCTATGACCCCAGTATTAGTTTCCGATACACCACTGCAGGTTCAATGTATTCCTTGGACCTTCACATTGACGATGAAACACAGAAATCGCATCGGAATTAAATACAAAAGGCACAATGCCGCCTTAAGTACAAGAATAGAGACTCTTCTTACTGTCGGTGCTTTGATCCTTTCCTGTGAGACCAGTATTTGTTTCCGATACACCACTGCAAGTCTAATGTATTCCTTGGACCTTCATATTGACGCTGAAGCACAGAAATCGCATCGGAACTAAATACAAATGGCACAATGCCGCCTGAAGTACAAGCATATAGACTCTTCTTACAGTCGGTGCTTTGCTCTTTTCCTATGAGACCAGTTTTAGTTTCCGATACACCACTGCAGTTTCAATGTATTCGTTTTACACACACATTGACGAAGAAACACTGAAATTACCTCGGAATTAAATACAAAAGGCACAATACCGCCTTAAGTGCAAGAAGAGTGAGACTTCTTAGAGTCTGTGCTTTGATGCTTACCTATGACACCAGTATTAGTTTCCGATACACCACTGCAGGTTCAATATATTCCTTGGACCTTCCCATTGACGATGAAACACAGAAATCCCATCGGAATTAAAAAGAAAAGGCACAATGCCGCTCTAAGTACAAGAATAGAGACTCTTCACTCAGTCGGTGCTTTGATCCTCTTCTGTGAGACCAGAATTAGTGTCCGATACATCACTGCAGGTTCAATGTATTCCTTTTACATACACATTGACGATGAAACACTGAATTTACATCGGAAATAAATACAAAAGGCACAATGCCGCCTTAAGTGCAAGAGGAGTTAGACTTCTTAGAGTCTGTGCTTTGATCCTGAACTGTGAGACCAGAATTAGTTTCCGATACACCACTGCAGGTTCAATGTATTCCTTGGACATACACGTTGACGATGAAACACAGAAATCGCATCGGATTTAAATACGAAAGGCACAATGCCGCCTTAAGTGCAATAAGAGTGACACCTCTTATAGTCTGTGCTTTGATCCTTTCCTGTGAGACCAGTATTAGTTTCCGATACACCACTGCATGTTTAATGTATTCTTTGTACCTTCACATTGACGATGAAACACAGAAATCACATCGGAGATAAATGCAACATGCACAATGCCGCTTTAAGTGCAAGAAGAGTAAGACTTCTTAGAGTCTGAGCTTTGATCCTTTCCTGTTAGACCAATATTAGTTTCCGATGCACCACTGCAGGTTCAATGTATTCCTTGGACATACACATTGACGTTGAAACACATATATCGCATCGGAATTACATACAAAAGGCAAAATGCCGACTTAAGTGCAAGAAGAGTGAGACGTCTTATAGTCTGTGCTTAGATCCTTTCCTGTGAGACCAGTATTAGTTTCCGATACACCACAGCAGGTTCAATGTATTCCTTGGACCTTCACATTGACAATGAAACACAGAAATCGCGTCGGAATTAAATACAAAAGGCACAATGCCGCCTTAAGTATAAGAATAGAGACTGTTCTTACAGTCGGTGTTTTGAGCATTCCCTGTGAGACCAGTATTAGTTTCCGATACACCACTGCAGGTTCAATGTACACTTTGGACCTTCACATTGACGATGAATCACAGAAATCACATCGGAGATAAACGCAACAGGCACAATTCCGCCTTAAGTGCAAGAAGAGTAAGACTTCTTAGAGTCTGTGATTTGATCCTTTCCTGTTAGACCAGTATTAGTTTCCGATACACCACTGCAGGTTCAATGTATTCCTTGGACATGCACATTGACGATGAGATACTGAATTTACATCGGAAATAAATACAAAAGGCACTATGCTGCCTTAAGTGCAAGAGGAGTTAGACTTCTTAGAGTCTGTGCTTTGATCCTGAAATGTGAGACCAGTATTAGTTTCCGATACACCACTGCAGGTTCAATGTATTCCTTGGACATACACTTTGACGATGAAACACAGAAATCGCATCGGATTTAAATACGAAAGGCACAATGCCGCCTTAAGTGCAAGAAGAGTGACACCTCTTAGAGTCTGTGCTTTGATCCTTTCCTGTGAGACCAGTATTAGTTTCCGATACACCACTGCAGGATCAATGTATTCCTTGTACCTTCACATTGACGATGAAACACAGAAATCACATCGGAGATAAATGCAACGGGCACAATGCCGCTTTAAGTTCAAGAAGAGTAAGACTTCTTAGAGTCTTTGCTTTGATCCTTTCCTGTTAGACCAGTATTAGTTTCCGATACACCACTGCTGGTTCAATGTATTCCTTGGACCTTCGCATTGACGATGAAACACAGAAATCGCATCGGAATGAAATACAAAAGGCACAATGCCGCCTTTAGTACAAGAACAGAGACTCTTCTTACAGTCGGTGCTTTGATCCTTTCCTGTGAAACCAGTATTAGTTTCCGATACACCACTGCAGGTCTAATGTATTCCTTGGACCTTCGCATTGACGATGAAACACAGAAATCGCAACGGAATTAAATACAACTGGCACAATGCCGCCCTAAGTACAAGAATAGATACTCTTCTTACACTCGGTGCTTTGATCCTTTCCTATGAGACTAGTTTTAGTTTCCGATACACCACTGCTGGTTCAATGTATTCCTTTTACATACACATTGTCGATGAAACACTGAAATTACATCAGAATTAAATACAAAAAGCACAATTCCGCCTTAAGTGCAAGAAGAGTGAGACTTCTTAGAGTCTGTGCTTTGATCCTTTCCTGTGAGACCAGTATTAGTTTCCGATACACCACTGCAGGTTCAATGAATTCCTTGGACCTTCACAGTGACGATGAAACACCGAAATCGCATCGGAATTAAATACAATAGGCACATTGCCGCCTTAAGTACAAGAATAGAGACTCTTCTTCCAGTCGGTGCTTTGATCCTTTCCTGTGAAACCAGTATTAGTTTCCGATACACCACTGCAGGTTCAATGTATTCCTTCGACCTTCACGTTGACGATGACACACAGAAATCGCATCGGAATTAAATACAAAAGGCACAATGCCGCCTTAAGTACAAGAATAGAGACTCTTCTTACAGTCGGTGCTTTGATCCTGTACTATGACACCAGTATTAGTTTCCGACACTCCACTGCAGGTTCAATTTATTCCTTGGACCTTCACGTTGAAGATGAAACACAGAAATCGCATCGGAATTAAATACAGAAGGCACAATGCCGCCTTAAGTACAAGGATAGAGACTCTTCTTACAGTCGCATCTTTGATCCTATCCTATGAGACCAGTTTTAGTTTCCGATACACCACCGCAGGTTCAATGTATTCCTTTTAACATACTCATTGACGATGAAACACTGAATTTACATCGGAATTAAATACAAAAGGCAAAATGCCGACTTAAGTGCAAGAAGAGTGAGACTTCTTATAGTCTGTGCTTTGATCCCTTCCTGTGAGACCAGTGTTACTTTCCGATACACCACTGCAGGTTCAATGTGTTCCTTAGACATACACATTGACGATGAAACACTGACATTACATCGGAATTAAATACAAAAGGCACAATGCAGCCTTAAGTGCAAGAACATTGAGACTTCTTAGAGTCTGTGTTTTGATCCTTTCCTGTGAGACCAGTATTAGTTTCCGATACACCACTGCAGGTTCAAAGTATTCCTTGAACCTACACATTGACGATGAAACACTGAAATTACATCGGAGTTAAATACAAAGGGGACAATGCCGGCTTAGGTGCAAGAAGAGAGAGACTTCTTAGAGTCTGTGCTTTGATCCTTTCCTGTGAGACCAGTATTAGTTTCCGATACACCACTGCAGGTCTAATGTATTCCTTGGACCTTCACATTGACGATGAAACACAGAAATCGCATCGGAATTAAATACAAAAGGCACAATGCCGCCTATAGTACAAGATTGGAGACTCTTCTTACAGTCGGTGCTTTGATCCTTTCCTGTGAGACAAGTACTAGTTTCCGATACACCACTGCAGGTCTAATGTATTCCTTGGACCTTCGCATTGACGATGAAACACAGAAATCGCAACGGAATTAAATACAAATGGCACAATGCCGCCTTAAGTACAAGAACAGAGACTCTTCTTACACTCGGTGCTTTGATCCTTTCCTATGAGACTAGTTTTAGTTTCCGATACACCACTGTAGGTTCAATGTATTCCTTTTACATACACATTGACGATGAATCACTGAAATTACATCAGAATTAAGTACAATAGGCACAATGCCGCCTTAAGTGCAAGAAAAGTGAGACTTCTTAGAGTCTGTGCTTTGATCCTTTCCTGTGAGACCAGTATTAGTTTCCGATACACCACTGCAAGTTCAATGTTTTCCTTGGACCTTCACATTGACGATGAAACACAGAAATCCCATCGGAATTAAAAACAAAAGGCACAATGCCGCCCTAAGTACAAGAATAGAGACTCTTCTCTCAGTTGGTGCTTTGATCCTCTTCTGTGAGACCAGTATTAGTGTCCGATACATCACTGCAGGTACAATGTATTCCTTTTACATACACATTGACGATGAAACACTGAATTTACATCGGAAATAAATACAAAAGGCACAATGCCGCCATTAGTGCAAGAGGAGTTAGACTTCTTAGAGTCTGTGCTTTGATCCTGAACTGTGAGACCAGTATTAGTTTCCGATACACCACTGCAGGTTCAATGTATTCCTTGGACATACACGTTGACGATGAAACACAGAAATCGCATCGGATTTAAATACGAAAGGCACAATGCCGCCTTAAGTGCAATAAGAGTGACACATCTTAGAGTCTGTGCTTTGATCCTTTCCTGTGAGACCAGTATTAGTTTCCGATACACCACTGCAGGTTCAATGTATTCCTTGGACCTTCACATTGACGATGAAACACAGAAATCACATCGGAGATAAACGCAACAGGCACAATGCCGCCTTAAGTGCAAGAAGAGTAAGACTTCTTAGAGTCTGTGATTTGATCCTTTCCTGTTAGACCAGTATTAGTTTCCGATACACCACTGCAGGTTCAATGTTTTCCTTGGACATACACATTGACGATGAAACACAGATATCGCATCGGAAATTAATACAAAAGGCACAATGCCGCCTTATGTAAAAGAATAGACACTCTTCCTACAGTCGGTGCTTTGATCCTTTCCTATGACACCAGTATTAGTTTCCGATACACCACTGCAGGTTCAATGTATTCCTTGGACATACACATTGACGTTGAAACACATATATCGCATCGGAATTACATACAAAAGGCAAAATGCCGACTTAAGTGCAAGAAGAGTGAGACGTCTTATAGTCTGTGCTTAGATCCTTTCCTGTGAGACCAGTATTAGTTTCCGATACACCACAGCAGGTTCAATGTATTCCTTGGACCTTCACATTGACAATGAAACACAGAAATCGCGTCGGAATTAAATACAAAAGGCACAATGCCGCCTTAAGTATAAGAATAGAGACTGTTCTTACAGTCGGTGTTTTGAGCATTCCCTGTGAGACCAGTATTAGTTTCCGATACACCACTGCAGGTTCAATGTACTCTTTGGACCTTCACATTGACGATGAATCACAGAAATCACATCGGAGATAAACGCAACAGGCACAATTCCGCCTTAAGTGCAAGAAGAGTAAGACTTCTTAGAGTCTGTGATTTGATCCTTTCCTGTTAGACCAGTATTAGTTTCCGATACACCACTGCAGGTTCAATGTATTCCTTGGACATGCACATTGACGATGAGATACTGAATTTACATCGGAAATAAATACAAAAGGCACAATGCTGCCTTGAGTGCAAGAGGAGTTAGACTTCTTAGAGTCTGTGCCTTGATCCTGAAATGTGAGACCAGTATTAGTTTCCGATACACCACTGCAGGTTCAATGTATTCCTTGGACATACACTTTGACGATGAAACACAGAAATCGCATCGGATTTAAATACGAAAGGCACAATGCCGCCTTAAGTGCAAGAAGAGTGACACCTCTTAGAGTCTGTGCTTTGATCCTTTCCTGTGAGACCAGTATTAGTTTCCGATACACCACTGCAGGTTCAATGTATTCCTTGTACCTTCACATTGACGATGAAACACAGAAATCACATCGGAGATAAATGCAACGGGCACAATGCCGCTTTAAGTTCAAGAAGAGTAAGACTTCTTAGAGTCTTTGCTTTGATCCTTTCCTGTTAGACCAGTATTAGTTTCCGATACACCACTGCTGGTTCAATGTATTCCTTGGACCTTCGCATTGACGATGAAACACAGAAATCGCATCGGAATGAAATACAAAAGGCACAATGCCGCCTTTAGTACAAGAACAGAGACTCTTCTTACAGTCGGTGCTTTGATCCTTTCCTGTGAAACCAGTATTAGTTTCCGATACACCACTGCAGGTCTAATGTATTCCTTGGACCTTCGCATTGACGATGAAACACAGAAATCGCAACGGAATTAAATACAACTGGCACAATGCCGCCCTAAGTACAAGAATAGATACTCTTCTTACACTCGGTGCTTTGATCCTTTCCTATGAGACTAGTTTTAGTTTCCGATACACCACTGCTGGTTCAATGTATTCCTTTTACATACACATTGTCGATGAAACACTGAAATTACATCAGAATTAAATACAAAAAGCACAATTCCGCCTTAAGTGCAAGAAGAGTGAGACTTCTTAGAGTCTGTGCTTTGATCCTTTCCTGTGAGACCAGTATTAGTTTCCGATACACCACTGCAGGTTCAATGAATTCCTTGGACCTTCACAGTGACGATGAAACACCGAAATCGCATCGGAATTAAATACAATAGGCACATTGCCGCCTTAGGTACAAGAATAGAGACTCTTCTTCCAGTCGGTGCTTTGATCCTTTCCTGTGAAACCAGTATTAGTTTCCGATACACCACTGCAGGTTCAATGTATTCCTTCGACCTTCACGTTGACGATGACACACAGAAATCGCATCGGAATTAAATACAAAAGGCACAATGCCGCCTTAAGTACAAGAATAGAGACTCTTCTTACAGTCGGTGCTTTGATCCTGTACTATGACACCAGTATTAGTTTCCGAAACTCCACTGCAAGTTCAATTTATTCCTTGGACCTTCACGTTGAAGATGAAACACAGAAATCGCATCGGAATTAAATACAGAAGGCACAATGCCGCCTTAAGTACAAGGATAGAGACTCTTCTTACAGTCGCATCTTTGATCCTATCCTATGAGACCAGTTTTAGTTTCCGATACACCACCGCAGGTTCAATGTATTCCTTTTAACATACTCATTGACGATGAAACACTGAATTTATATCGGAATTAAATACAAAAGGCAAAATGCCGACTTAAGTGCAAGAAGAGTGAGACTTCTTATAGTCTGTGCTTTGATCCCTTCCTGTGAGACCAGTGTTACTTTCCGATACACCACTGCAGGTTCAATGTGTTCCTTAGACATACACAATGACGATGAAACACTGACATTACATCGGAATTAAATACAAAAGGCACAATGCAGCCTTAAGTGAAAGAACATTGAGACTTCTTAGAGTCTGTGTTTTGATCCTTTCCTGTGAGACCAGTATTAGTTTCCGATACACCACTGCAGGTTCAAAGTATTCCTTGAACCTACACATTGACGATGAAACACTGAAATTACATCGGAGTTAAATACAAAGGGGACAATGCCGGCTTAGGTGCAAGAAGAGAGAGACTTCTTAGAGTCTGTGCTTTGATCCTTTCCTGTGAGACCAGTATTAGTTTCCGATACACCACTGCAGGTCTAATGTATTCCTTGGACCTTCACATTGACGATGAAACACAGAAATCGCATCGGAATTAAATACAAAAGGCACAATGCCGCCCATAGTACAAGATTGGAGACTCTTCTTACAGTCGGTGCTTTGATCCTTTCCTGTGAGACAAGTACTAGTTTCCGATACACCACTGCAGGTCTAATGTATTCCTTGGACCTTCGCATTGACGATGAAACACAGAAATCGCAACGGAATTAAATACAAATGGCACAATGCCGCCTTAAGTACAAGAACAGAGACTCTTCTTACACTCGGTGCTTTGATCCTTTCCTATGAGACTAGTTTTAGTTTCCGATACACCACTGTAGGTTCAATGTATTTCTTTTACATACACATTGACGATGAATCACTGAAATTACATCAGAATTAAGTACAATAGGCACAATGCCGCCTTAAGTGCAAGAAAAGTGAGACTTCTTAGAGTCTGTGCTTTGATCCTTTCCTGTGAGACCAGTATTAGTTTCCGATACACCACTGCAAGTTCAATGTTTTCCTTGGACCTTCACATTGACGATGAAACACAGAAATCCCATCGGAATTAAAAACAAAAGGCACAATGCCGCCCTAAGTACAAGAATAGAGACTCTTCTCTCAGTTGGTGCTTTGATCCTCTTCTGTGAGACCAGTATTAGTGTCCGATACATCACTGCAGGTTCAATGTATTCCTTTTACATACACATTGACGATGAAACACTGAATTTACATCGGAAATAAATACAAAAGGCACAATGCCGCCATTAGTGCAAGAGGAGTTAGACTTCTTAGAGTCTGTGCTTTGATCCTGAACTGTGAGACCAGTATTAGTTTCCGATACACCACTGCAGGTTCAATGTATTCCTTGGACATACACGTTGACGATGAAACACAGAAATCGCATCGGATTTAAATACGAAAGGCACAATGCCGCCTTAAGTGCAATAAGAGTGACACCTCTTAGAGTCTGTGCTTTGATCCTTTCCTGTGAGACCAGTATTAGTTTCCGATACACCACTGCAGGTTCAATGTATTCCTTGGACCTTCACATTGACGATGAAACACAGAAATCACATCGGAGATAAACGCAACAGGCACAATGCCGCCTTAAGTGCAAGAAGAGTAAGACTTCTTAGAGTCTGTGATTTGATCCTTTCCTGTTAGACCAGTATTAGTTTCCGATACACCACTGCAGGTTCAATGTTTTCCTTGGACATACACATTGACGATGAAACACAGATATCGCATCGGAAATTAATACAAAAGGCACAATGCCGCCTTATGTAAAAGAATAGACACTCTTCCTACAGTCGGTGCTTTGATCCTTTCCTATGACACCAGTATTAGTTTCCGATACACCACTGCAGGTTCAATGAATTCCTTGGACCTTCACATTCACGATGAAACACAGAAATCGCATCGGAATTAAATACAAAAGGCACAATGCCGACTTTAGTACAAGAATAGAGACTCTTCTTACTGTCGGTGCTTTGATCCTTTCCTGTGAGACCAGTATTTGTTTCCGATACACCACTGCAGGTCTAATGTATTCCTTGGACCTTCATATTGACGATGAAACACAGAAATCGCATTGGCACTAAATACAAATGGAACATGCCGCCATATGTACAATAATATACACTCTTCTTACAGTCGGTGCTTTGCTCCTTTCCTACGAGACCAGTTTTAGTTTCCGATACACCACTGCAGGTTCAATGTATTCCTTTTACACACACATTGACGATGAAACACTGAAATTACATCGGAATTAAATACAAATAGCACAATACCGCCTTAAGTGCCAGAAGAGTGAGACTTCTTAGAGTCTGTGCTTTGATCCTTTCCTGTGAGACCAGTATTAGTTTCCGATACACCACTGCAGGTTCAATGAATTCCTTGGACCTTCACATTGACGATGAAACACAGAAATCGCATCGGAATTAAATACAATAGGCACAATAACGCCTTAAGTACAAGAATAGAGACTCTTCTTCCAGTCGGTGCTTTGATCCATTCCTGTGAGACCAGTATTAGTTTCCGATACACCACTGCAGGTTCAATGTATTCCTTCGACCTTCACGTTGACGATGAAATACAGAAATCGCATCGGAATTAAATACAAAAGGCACAATGCCGCCTTAAGTACAAGAATAGAGACTCTTCTTACAGTCGGTGCTTTGATCCTTTCCTATGACACCAGTATTAGTTTTCGACACACCACTGCAGGTTCAATGTATTCCTTGGACCTTCACGTTGACGATGAAACACAGAAATCGCATCGGAATTAAATACAGAAGGCACAATGCCGCCTTAAGTACAAGAGTAGAGACTCTTCTTACAGTCGGTTCTCTGATCCTTTCCTATGAGACCAGTTTTAGTTTCCGATACACCACCGCAGGTTCAATGTATTCCTTTTACATACTCATTGACGATGAAACACTGAATTTACATCGGAATTAAATACAAAAGGAAAAATGCCGACTTAAGTGCAAGAAGAGTGAGA